>NC_048290.1:17474026-17669026 GCF_009762535.1 Notolabrus celidotus
TTTGACCACGGAACATTGCCATATGGCGCAAGGAAACAAAAGAGGGGGGAACTAATTAAAAGTAAAATAATGAGGATTTTAATTAACTGGTTCCCCAGACGTCAGCGAGCGGGGCTGTGGAGTTGTAATTAAAAAGTCCTGTAGAGCTGGCAACACTCTCTCCCTCTCTGTTTTAATAACGGCGAGGGCTCCATCCATCTAATTAAATCTGTAAATGAATTAGCAACATTCAGGGTCCCTGCTTGAGTTTTACACCCCGAACCTCCCACAGCAGAGCTCCCAGAAAGTTCTCATGGAATAACAGAGAGGAAGAGAGGCAGAAGATCAAAGAGGACGAGAGACGAGTCACGCAAACATGTGAGCTCACGTATGACCGGCCGCTGACTTGTCTGCATCTAACATGGATGATCCCGTGAAGAGAGGGAGCTCGATATCACTGAAACACAGAGGGGGAGCTGCAGAGGTTACCTGGATACAACAATGACATGTGGAGGAGCAGTGCATGCTGGGTATTGAAAGCTTACCTCATGATAAAGAAGGGGCCCAACGCGAAAACAGGAATCTGACCCTTTTAATGATCATTCCATATTTCTTATTCCACATTATAAATCATTTATTATTTTTTAAAACACAAATGTATGAAATAGTTCAATAATTCAAAACACAGGTTTATTTTTTAATATTTTAATAATTCATCAGATTTCAAATCTGTGGATGGATTAGCATTGCATTGAGGAAGTAAAAATTGGATTTGGGGAATAAAATCTCAACTTTGTGAGGATTGAGTGCCTGGATTTGAATGATAAAGTTGAAAATTTAAAAAAAGAATACATTTATGAGAATAAAATTGTAATTTTAAAAGGAATAAATTCAAAAGAGAAAAAAGTCTTACATTTGCAAAAATAAGTTGTAAAATTAAGAGATTAAAGTTGTTAATTTAAGAGAGTAAAGTATTTATTTTTCTGTAATGTAGCTAAAAGAAAAAAGTCTAAATATAAAAGATTTAAGTTTAAACATTATGAGATTAAAGAAGTAAATATAACAGGATAAAGTTGAAAAAGTCAATAGAAAAAAATCATAAATTAATGTGAATTTGGTTGAAATATTATGCGTCACAAATTTCTGAAAATAACGATATAATTTTGAGAATAAATTCATAAGAAATAATATCTGGAAATTAACAGATATTAACCAGATGTAACATTTTGAGAATAAAGGTCTAATCTTACGAGAATAAGATCATATGACAAAAGTCAAGATTCATTAGAATTAAGTTGTAATATTATCTGATTTATGTTTTGTTTCATGAGAATAAAGTCATAAGACAAAACAATAATTGCTGTGCGAGTATTAAGTTTTAGTATTATGAAATGATTAAGAAGCAAATTTATTAGAGAGGAACGTAATTTTACAAGAAAAAGTCGTAAAAGAAAGAAAAAAGCCTAGAGAAATAACTTTTACACATTTATGAGAATTTGGTTTTAATATTAAAGAAGTAAATTGACGAGATTAACGTTGTGATTTATTGAGAATTAAGTCATAAGAAAAAATGAAAATAAAGAGATAACTCCGGCTCCTGAGAATAATGAGCTGAAAGCTAACTCCAGAAAGAAAAAGAAATAAAGGTTAGAAATATGAATCTCCCCTCCAGAGCTGCTCAAAGTGGGACAACAAATACAGGCTGAGGGATGTTGGTGATCTATTTTCTAGTTTCTGAGTGCTCACTAACACCGAAGTAGAAATTTTTTTGTACTAGGCTGTAAATATGTTTATTCCTGCTGTAAAGATGAACATTTTAACGTGGGGCTCTATGGGGACTGACTCGCTTTCGGAGCAAACCTCTAGTGGACACTTGAGGAACTGCAGTTTTTGTTACTTTGGCATTGGCTTCATTTTCGATCCAGGAAGGAGCTCTTTCTTCACTGTCTTTAAGGAGGAGTTAGAGAGGAAGGAAAAACGTCTTGAAACAGATTTAAAGGAACATCTTTGATCAGATGTCATAAGGTGATGGTAGAGTGTTGATTTTTGGAACTGGAATTTAGCTCACCTCTAACGATGAATCTGTTTCAGAGTTTTGAGTGACATCTGGGATGATAAAGTTTTGAGAGTCCAGCAGCTTTCCTTCAATGAGCCCCCCATCACCTCTCTCTCTCCGTCCATCTTCACCTTGTTCTGTATTTCATTCTGTTTATGACTTCTGCATGTCATCACTCTCCTCCCTCCTCTGAGCGGTGGCGGTGGTGGTGGCGGCGGCGAGGTGCCAAACCCCGTCCTCAGCAGGCCCACCAGGAGTACAGGCTTTCATTAGCACTCTGTAATTAGGAACAGATGCAATTTGCAGCACGGCACTCAGCTCACACAGCGGCTCACACACACAGACACACACGGACCTACACACAGAGTTCAACTCACACGTACTGTAGTTCAGTCCCTGACACAAACCTGAGCTCTGGTTCATCCTGGACTAACTCAGAGACATTAATACTTGGTCACTCAAGGTTTCAGAGATCCTGACTGAAGAAGTGTTTGACTCTTTCAATCCTAAAGAAGACTGTATGAAATAAAATGGATGTATCCTTTGGGCCTGCAAAGTTATGAAGAGCCAGCAGGGGGTGACTCCACTGATGCAACTGATTTTATAGAAGTATATAAGAAAATGTTTCTCCTCCTCCTCAGCTGATTCATTCCCTCAGTAAACTTTTAGCAAGTTACAGTGGCAAGAACAAACTTCCTTTAAAGGTCTATGTAAAGAGAAAACTGAGGGAGATGAGAAGAAAGAAAAAGAGTAGAATACATGGTGAAGGAATGACGGGATGAGAAAAGGAGACATAAAGGATGAAGAAACATGGAAAGAAGAAAGAGGGAAAAAAAGAAAGAAAGTAAGAAACAAACAAACAAAGAAATGAAAGCAAAAAGGAATAAAAGAAAGAAAGAAGGAATGAATGAAAGAAAGAAAGAAAGAAAGAAAAAAGTAATAAAAGAAAAAAAGAAAGAAATGAGAAAAGAAAGAAAGCAGAAAGGAATGAAAGCAAAAAGGAAAGAAAGAAAGAATGAAAGAAATGAGAAAGAAAGAAAGAAAGAAAGAAAGAAAGAAAGAAAGAAAGAAAGAAAGAAAGAAAGAAAGAAAGAAAGAGAAATCTACGGCAGATCCAGAGGAACCTACGAGACAAGGGAGCTCAGGGACTCCAGAAAGGTCTATGGTTAGTAACTTTAATGGGACAGGGAGAGTTAAAGTAAGAGACCGGCAGACAGAGGAGAGAGAGGGAAAGACAGGATTCCAGCAGGAGGAACATTTTAGTAACTTCTACATGTATAATAAAACATCTTTTTGTAACAAGTGGAGTCGCCCCCTCCTGGTGATTGGAAGGAATGCAGATGTGGGAGACGTTAAAGTCTCTTTAAAAATCAAAGTAAAAACGAGAAAAGGCCTTTATTTTAGCAAAATTACATTTGTAGATATTAAAGTCTCACACTTTGCCTGTGTTATGATATTTTCTATAAACTGCACAGACTGATGTTCCCATCTTTAACTCTATAATAAACATTATTTACTCTCTGAACAGCTGGTCACTGCTGGAGCTGCATCAACACGTCTGCAACCGTACACCCCTGTCCTCCCGCTGCCCCCTCAGCCAGCACTACACTACCCAGCACCCCCCAAACCTCCTGATAGTCCAGATACAATATCACTAATATCCCTAATTGGCTCATTAAATTGACACACAAGCCCGGACCAAGGCTGAGGCAGGGACCCTAATTAGACACCTAAACATGAAGCCAAGGGCGTTTTATGGAGGGGCACTTTGGGGAATGTTTTAATGAGGACACGGTGCTGAGAATAGCTTTAGAGTCATTTGTTGACGCAGGAGCTGCACCCGGTGGCCAGCACTCCCTAACCTTACTCACACACACACACACACACACACACACACACACACACACACACACACACACACACACACACCAGGACTGAGCCGGCAGAGTGAAATAAAGGACAGAACCTGGAGTCTAAAAGCCTGCTAGATTCACAGAATCTGGTCTTTACATGTGAAAGTCCTGAGTGCAGCTACCTGCAAATGGAATAACAGCGTTAGCCTTTAGTAACTCTTAGCAGCATCACTGTTTAAAGGCTCACATCACTTATTGAGCTCTATGTGTCCACAGAGTCCAGCGTCTAACTAGAGACTGACTCCTTTTAGAAATAGTTCAAAAAGCAACAGAGGCCAATTGAGAACAAAACCACTAGTCTGACCGAAGCATTTCAGAAACACACCGCTCTTGGGGCACGAATTTTCTCTTTAACCGGAGCCCAAACCGACTTCCTTTTCTCTGCCTTGAGCACCACAAACGTCACGGCACATAAACAGTGCCAGTTCTTATTCACCATCCACATATGTCATATACAAGATGGAGAAGTCTGAGTATTGGTTCTTTTGGTGATTTTGGACATTTGTATATTTTTTTTTACTTGGGACTTCCACCAGATTCATGTCCCATCTGTCTCCGAAACCACTGCCATCCGGCTCCATGCTCTCTCGACTGTCAAGGTCGACATCCACCGGCTGCAGGACCGCCGGACAGCTGGAGTCATGTGACTGACGTTTTCTTGCAGTAATTACTGAATCTCCTCCTCCTCTCCTCATCCATGTTGTCTTTCTGGTCCTCTGAAAACCTCTGACCTGTTGACTCGTGGCCTGGCTCCGCTCATCATGACGGTTTGTTGTTGTAGTTAAGTGAAATACGATCTGGTGATAACAGAGTGTTTTATTTTGAAAATGAACCGGATGTTTTCATTTTTGTTTTGGTGCCTGACTTCCTGTCCCGCTTCATCTGCTCTGTTGAGATTGATGCGTCATGCTCCGGCATCTGTCAAAAATAGAAGTCTTGTGTATCTGATACGGAGGGCTCCGACCTGCCAGATCAGAGACACAGCCAGAACGCAAAGGAGCGGATCCAGTGGAAGTTATCACATTGACTAGAATAGAAACCGATCAGATCAGGTGCTGTGAGGGATCGGAGACGGATCTGGTGGAATTTGACCGTTGAACACTTCCATTATTTTATTCTATGTTCTCTTATAAAAATATGAGCACTTGTGAGGAAACTAAGTGTTTCATGGTGAACGACTTCTCCACTTGAATAGTCGTGGGCACTAATGATGAAGTCAGAGAGCTAAAGGTCGGGCGATAAGCTGATATCTGCAACAAACAGAGGTCAGTATTTTCATCTCTCCTCTTTAACCTCAACCTCCTCCGTCTGTCTGTTATCTGTTCCTCTGTCAGCGGCCTACATACAGAGAACAGCTCTCAGGATCCTTCAGAGTCTCTGCAGCCGAGTGCAGGGCACAAAGAGCCCATTCACAGGAGCAAAACAGGAAACAGACATACATCATGCTTCCTCGCGGAGCCGGGAAACATCCAAACCTGCAAACCACTCAGGGCTCAGCCTGTGGAGGAGTCACTGAACTGTGTTTCACCTACACAACAGATAACTTTAACATCATGAAGAGGGATTCATTACTTTTATAAGTGATGCAGACTCTCTTCTTTATTAATACACAGCACATCTACTTTCTTTGTCTTAACTTTCAGACTCTGCGCGTTTAACTGAAAAACACACACACCTGACCTTACTGTGAAAAGCCATTAAAAGAGAAAGTGAGGGAACCTGCAGGATCCAGAGAGGCACGTTTCACATTTCCCTGGGATAAGGCGGCCATCTGTTGAGTAAATAAACCTCTTCATTGGGTGTGAGGTAACGCTGTTTAATTTGATGTAATGTGATAGTCATCTGTAGGAAATTGCTTTTGAGCATCAAAAGCCTCTGAAGCGTTATGAGAGTAAGCAGCTGGGTGACCAGATGAGTCTGCGGCTCAGGAGGAGCGTTCAGCTTCTATAAGATTACCTGTCGAAGGTTCTCACTGATCAGCAGGGTGTGAAAATATGGAGGCTGCGAGACACTGAAAGGGAACCTAACTCACATCCCGAGATCCCGCTGTGTTCTTTCTCTAACAGCGGAGGAGTCAGTAATCTTATAAAGCCATGACTTTATTAATAAGGGCCGAGTCGGACTAATGGTTCTTTGATTTGTGAAGTAAATAGAAAAACAGTCTGTATGGAGAGCAAAAGCAGGAGGAACACAATCCAGCGTAATCCCGGTTCCCATGGTTGTTGATCTCAGGAGGATTTCTTTCTCTCTATAGACAGATATCTGCATGAAGAGCAGCTAACAATTTGTTCTATATCAAACATTTACACTGAGAAACAAATCTGCTTGATGCTGTCACCAAAGACAATCAGCATTTAGATTTCCTGTCTTCCTGGAACGCAGCATCAGAAATGATGGATCCCTCCCTAAATCCAACAAACAAACATTGTAAAAGTAGTTTTCTTCTCCTCTTGAGGACAGACCTGACAAAGCTTGACTTTTGGCTTTTGACTAATCTGCATCATGATGTTGTTATTTCAGCAAACTTAAGACCCGTTAATTACAAGAACATCACATGAACATCAGTTTCTATTTCAGGTTCATACCGCTGAAGGAAGCCAGAGTAAAGCCTCTGTGGAACAGTTTACAGTGAAACTGAGACTCATTAGAAACAGATGAAAGAGCGCAACTTTGGCGTATGTAATGAACCAAGAATGAAGTCTTGCCTGGAAGTTGTTAATCGCTAACTTCTGGCTACAAGAAAACATCATACTGAGATAATGCTGTTGACACACAATAATCCAAACTGATTGTCATGGTAAAGGAGAACTGTGGGAATAATAATAATAATAATAATAATAATAATAATAATAATAATAATAATAATAATAATAATAATAATAATAATAATAGTAGTAATTTAATGTACAATAATGATTGTCCTGAATCATCACATCATTTGTTTTTTTAAATGAAGAATCCTGAGTGAAGCTCTGTAATGAGTGCTCCATTTGTGTTTTCATTTGTTACTCATAGCCTGAATTCCCTCTTTAAGGAGCTTTAAATGGATCCAATTAAGTTTATTCCTCTAATCTTTATAAAGCGCCATAAAAACACAAGTTCAGGCTGGACATTTCTAAAAGCAGCAACTTTAACAAGTCAGCTGTGTCCGCAGCGGTCACACTTTACGAGAATGTCTCAATGCTTTTCCAGGCTTAAATGAGTCTGAATACCAAGACTCACCAAATCTCCCTTTAACCACCAACATTACATTTAAAGTGTTTATTATTAGGCTTAAATGGGCCCTGTCTTGGCTCTGTTTGTGGGCCTGTGCTGCTCTTCCTTATCACGGCCTCAGAGAACATTTCAGCCTGTGTTAGTGAGCTGAAGAGCTGTTTCTGAGACTGGCTGCATTTTAAACCCACGTGTCAGTAATGGTAGCAGCAGGTCTGAGGCTGCTTCGGGAGCATTAATAGAAGAATGAGCTGTAGATCTGAGAGGAGCAGGAGTGTATAGATTATTTCACACATCTGGAAACAGACGCAAATGTACTCCTGCAAGTACATCAACCTTTAAACTCAAAACAGCAAAGTTATTGAGCTTCTTCTTTTCTGTCACGCTCACCAGTTTAAGACGAGCTTTAAGATATGTATACATTTAGAATAGAATAGACTGTGGTGGACAATAGGGGGTGGTATTTTCACACCAGAACAAGTGAGGGAGGAGAAGAGGAATTGAGGTGGATAAATAGGAAGTAGTAAGTGGTTTTGGTATGTATTTGTATGTTGGAAGTCCGGAGCAAAGACTGACCTCACTCAGGCCTGCCTAGTCTCATTTCGTTCCTTTCGACTTCCACAAGACGTTTTTTATTTTAGGCATTTCAGTGGAGCAGCCTCAACTTCCTTTTTCATGTGCTGAGTTGTTTACAGGCCAATAAGCAGCTTAAGAAGTGACCATGAGTTCAGATTAAAGAGAAGAGGAATTCATCCCTTTGAATATATCTGCAAAATAAAATCATTTCACAAATTTCTTGGTTCACTACATCCACCAAAGTAGTGCTCTTTCATGTGTTTGTTGTGAGTCTCATCTTCACTGTAAACAGTTCCACAGAGGCTTTACTCTGGCTTCCTTCAGCGGTATCAACCTGAAACAGAAACTGATGGTCTTGTGATGTTCTTGTAATTAACGGGTCTTAAGTTTGCTGAAATAACAACATCATGATGCAGATTAGTCAAAAGTCAAGCTTTGTCAGGTCTGTCCTCAAGAGGAGAAGAAAACTACTTTTACAATGTTTGCTGGTTGAATGGAGGTCTATGAAAGAGGATTATAGACACTGATGTTTTTAGATCTGACCTTCTTCACGGAGTGTTCCATTTGTTCTCAGAATTCTAGAACTCCTGCTGCCCACCCTGATGGTGGGATCCATCATTTCTGATGTGTTCAAGGAAGTCAGGAAATCTAAACGTTGATTGTCTTTAGTGTCACAGCATCAAGCAGATTTGTGTCTCAGTGTAAATGTTTGATCTCGAACAGATTACAATATTGCATATAATGTCTTATATGTGGAAAATTGCGCACAGCCTCTCTTGATAGATCTGCCATGGTAATCTGTGTAAGTTCACTTTATTTCTGACACCAACACAGGGAGGAACATCTCAGGTTAAGGCTGAATTCAGAGAGCTGCTATGATATCCGTCCAAGGCTATAACTAAAGATAAGAAGTTAACCTTCCAACATGTTGGTATTGAGCAGAAACGACTCCTTTTGTTTTGCTGGCCTCATGTTTTCTCCCTGAGGAGGAAACGTGTGCACACTGAATGTTAAAATGCGTCTAAACCCTGAATAAAAGCTCTAAAACGGCGGGTAATAAAAGGGCAGTTGTCCTGTGTGGAGGCCCAGCTGGACACCAAGAGGGCGCTCTGTATTGACTCATCTGATAGAAATCTGCTCTGACATTTCCCTCTCTCTTCTATCTGAAAGAGCCCAGCGCTGACATTACAGCTCAGCATTTCAAAGGAACAGTCAAATTGCTCTTTTTGATATTCAGACAAGGTCGGCCCTCCAGGGACCCGTAGCTGTGGGAGTCGTCCAAAAGAGGAGATGACAAGGAGACCCAAACATTTTACAACAAAGCAGGAGAGAAGCTGCATAAAGAAGAGCTGCGGCTGAAAAACAAGACCTCTGTGACTCCGTGGACTCGGTAATCGCATGTGTCCGAATGAAAAAGTGAAAACATATTTACCTGAGAAGACTTTGAAAGATGTCAGGCTGAACTTTGCAGATACTTTTTGTTGAATGTTTGTTTTCATGCTGAGGAGAGAAAAGGTCTGAATCCTGGCTGAAGAAACATGAGATGAGCGTGAACTCTGGGAACTCTGGAGTAGCCTTTGCTACAAGTCAAGACCCGATAGCAACAGTGATTAATTTCCAACAACAAAAGCCAGGCACAACACGTCGTATCAAATCAATCCTCAGAAAAGAGTCTGGTACACTTAACCTCTGCCTGTTGATACTGTGGTGAAAATGTTAGAATTGAGGGATAGAATAGAATGGAATTCAAAGGAATGGAACAGAATAGTCTGATAGGTCTAAACCCCATAACAGTGGTGATTAACTCTCAACATCAAATGTGATGCTTAAGACAGCCTGATCACACGTCATGTCAAATCAATCAGCAGAAAGGAGAATAGAACGGAACGGAACATAGGAGAACGGAATGGAATGGAACACATCAAAGCAGAATGGAATGGAATGCTTCTGGTTGATCAACACCAAATAGAACCGTGCTTCATTCTAGAATGCAAAAGCAACACCAGGGATGACCTGACCACACTTAATAGCAAATCAATCCACATAAAGCAGTGCATCTCATTCCCCCTCTGCCTGTTGACACTGTAGTAAAAACACAGTGTGGTCTCAGGCTGCGATAATGTATAGTGAGGATGTGATTATGCAAATTAGAGTCATGTTCACCATGTTGAAGTCTCTTAAGAAACATCAGAAACATGGGTAAAATGCCAAAGTGTTGTTCTCACGTCTTTAGGCCCCAGTCTTTCACACTGCGTAGCTAAACTGATGCCATGCTCACTCATGGGAAGCTGGTGTTACTGTTTGAAGAGTGACCCTATAATCTGGCACCTTTCACCTGAATGTGTTTTAGTAACTAAAGCTGTTGAAACATGGAAAAAATCTTTGCAAATATGTCTTAGCTTGTTTATTATAATAACGTCAAAATGATAGACTGTATAAATAATGGACGTAGTCTCCGTGACATCACCCATCTGTCTCTGAAGTCCTAATATGAGGTGGCAGCCGTATTGGAAATGTTGAACTCAACGTAACTGCTGTGGAGCTAGTTTGAGGTAAAGAGACAGGCTTTGAGCCTCCTAGCCAACAGCTACAGCGTTCCTGCCTGTCAATCAAGTCAGCCACGCCCTTATTTAGGCTACATTTGTAAGTTTAATATCTTCAAAAATAACAAGTTATAATAAATTCACCCCGTACAGTGTGTGCTGATACAGAAATGAGCTATTCAGACTACACTCGTTTTTTGTACCAGGCTGTAAACATGTTTATTTCTGCTGAAAAGATCGGCTTTTTTGAATTGGTGTGTATGTGATTTCCGGTACTTCCAGCCCCAGCCCCAAGCAGACACTCGATTAACTGCAGTTTTTAGCACTTCCTCATTGGACTCATTTCCCCTGGCCATAGGTTGTCGAACATAACCGTCAGATATTAGTTAAATGAAAAACAAAAGGCATTTGTGAGAGCTGATTTGGCTGAGAGTCGTTAGTTGACAGGGTCACCATTTATACCATAACACCACTTCAAGGCATGAACTAGATATATGCCTGTGACATTTCCAAGTCGTCTGATGAAACCAATTACCTCCACATGTCACACACACAGTATCTGTTCAGATTGCTCCATGCTGCCCTCTGCTGGTCTGGTACACATCTGCCCCCTAAACATCACACACTGGACCTTTAAAAAGTTGAAGATTTTCAGGAATGCATGCAAATATATTATCACAGTTTGTGCTCCAGTGTTTCCAGAAGATACAGTCTTATTACAAGTATATAATAACTCAAATTTTAAGAAGAGTATAATCATATTTCTGCAGCTGAAGCCACCTATGAGAAAAGCACACGGGCACATAAGAGAGTCAAAGATTTCGTGACACAGAAGGAATTGTCTGTTTTCTGCTCCACTGCAGCGACATAATGAGGCGTATCTTTTCACACTTAAAACCATAAACACAAAACTTTAATGTCTCAGGGGAGGTGAGGGTTGCACAAAGAGAGACCGGAGCTCTGATGTGGTTTTTGGTTTGTCCAGATGCCCCTCGTGTGCTCTGAACCTCCTCTGGTCTCAGACACGAAGGCAGGGAATAAAACGGGTCATTACAGTCGTAGTGAACGGAGACATTTCTCCTCCATGCTGCTGATTCCTCTGAGCGATGTAACACACACACACATGTACACACACTAACACACACAGGGAGCGCCGCAGGACTCTGACAGCTCCTGTGTTTGTGCCCTTTGATTGATGAGCCCTATCCCAAATGTTTTTTCACGCTGATCAGTGGGAGTTAAAGTGCCTGCTTCATGTTAATACCAAACAAAACATTAGCCGGCGTGGTCCCACAGCTCACTCCTCTCTGCTGCTCTCATCACTCATCTCTGTGTGGATCCACACGACTCCTCCACTCACGGGGAGGAGATGAGGAGAGAGGAAACTCAGGGAACATTAGAGGTTTGTAATTTTACTCACACGCTGCTTTGAGATCTGATTCACGGAAACTATCGTCTCATCTGATTCGGGTCAGTTACTCTGATGCTGTGTGGGATTTCTGAAGTGACGCCAAATGAGAGCTGAACATTCGGTGAAGGCTGGAAAGAGACAACGACGGCTTCTTCATCAGTGCTGTGGTCAAATCACCAAACCTCCAGTCCAAGTCGAGTCATGAGTCTCAAATGTTCAAGTCAAGTTCCAGACCGCAGGACGAAGCTGAGCATGATGTTTTTATACAACAGTTCTCTAACAAGTAGCACATATTAGTCGTTTCAACTCTTTGAAAGCAAAAAACAGGATTTGTGACAACTCTGCAGAAACTGTTGCTTAACAAGAAACGCGTGAATGCACATGTAGGCAAACTTTCGTGCCAGCTGCATGAAATTATTTTTTAGGCCTCAAACCATCTGCCATTTGCTAGTGACCTCCAAAAATGTACTGGCCAAATAAAAAAATCATACCTTATTTGATTTAAAATAATTACCATTCGTTTTTAATATGAAAAATCCAACTTAAGCATCATTAAGTCAGCCAGGACCGAGGTTGGCCAGCCTCGTCAATTTTCCAGTTTTCTTTGAAACGTCGTATAGTGACATTACTCCTTTTAGCTGTCTGTTCCTCTTCTTGATCGTCTCCCTCCTCTTTGTTTATCCTTTTTGTTTGTGGTGGCTTCACGCTCGGAATGTGTCGCCACGTCTTCCTTGAAGCGTTCTTCCCCCACGTCTGCAGATTTGAAGATCTAGTGGATGATTTTTATTTGTCATGGAAAAGTGCTAGCGCTAGTTAGCATAGCCACATAGCTACATGTCGTAGCTGTAGCTGTGTACCAAGACACATGTCGACATACTGACAAATAAAACAACAAAAAACACTAAATCTGTGACCAATCCTTCAGAAAGGTCCTGCTGCCTTTCTGGCAGAGGTCGGTTTTACTCCCCACGTCTGCAGATTTGAAGATCTAGTGGATGATTTTTATTTATCATGGATAAGTGCTAGCGCTAGTTAGCATAGCCACATAGCTACATGTTAGTAGCTGTGTACCAAGACACACGTCTACATACTGATAAATAAAACAACAAGAAACACTAAATCTGTGACCAATCGTTCAGAAAGGTCCTGCTACAGGCGCCTCTCCGTCAGGATCAGATTCTGGATCAGATTCAGAGGGTTGAAGTAACGCGATCTGTGAGCAGCCGTGTATATTCAGCCAACATGTAAACATTAGATCAATGTGCCGGAGAGCCAAGGGGACATCCACTTCCTGAGGGGGCGTGGTCAGAGAGAAAACAGACCGTTCTGATCAGGGCGGAAGAAGAGGGATTTTCAGGCATGCCAAAATCTGTTTTTTGTGTTTTTTTGAGCATAAACTTTAAAGATATGTTTTGGGGACCTCTTAGACCAATATATATTGATGAAAAAAGCGTGATATGTCACCTTTAAAATGGTTAAAACATGACTTACACATGTACAGGACAAAATCAGTAAAGAAATATCCTCTTTGTCCACAGAGGGCACCAAAATCAACGCAAACTGAAAGTTCCACACAGGAGCTTTAATAAGGAGCGGGTCGACTTGTCATTTAGACCCAGGTTGGTTAAACTGGAAACAGCTGACTATCTCTGAAGAAGACAAACTGTGAACAAAGGTTTTTTAGCATCGTCACTGAGATATCTCTGTCAGCAGTCTCGTTTGAATGATATCCGATGTTTGATGAACAGACGCTGTGAACGATTCAGAGTACAAACTCCTCACAGCCAAACTTTATTCTCCGTCTCTCGTCGTCCTCAGACAGAAAGACATCAGAGACACCGGACGAGCCTCAGAGAGCTGACATTAACTCCCCACCGCTCTGTGAGCCACTGCAGAGAGCTGCAGATGAAACTCGCCTGAGGAGAGAAGCAGAGGGCTGCTAATGTCTGCATGAGGCCCCTCACTGTGTTCATTTCAGAGCAACCCGAGCTCATCCTCTCCCTACTGGGCTCATAATGCAATTACACTCTCACATCTGCAGGGGGCTCCCTCTGTCTCCACCTGCAGCCCGCTGCTCTCTCAGGCTGTGTGTGTAGGTGTAGGTGCGTGTGTGTGTGTGTGTGTGTGTGTGTGTGTGTGTGTGTGTGTGTGTGTGTGTGTGTGTGTGTGTGGAGGCAGAGGTAGAAGCTGGGACTGTGAGGTCTCCTGCTCGAGATTTGCGGTTAATCAATCATGGAGCCGCCGTAATGACACCCTGCTGCTTCCCTAATGTCTTCTGGCAGAGGAGCCGCCGCTGGCACTGAGCTCATGCAGGCACACATATGGTCGCCTCGGTGAGTGACAGGACCCCTTTCATGTGAGCTGCCCTGCACACTGGATGCCATCAGCCTCACGCAGCCGCTGGCTACGAATGAAATGATGGTGGAGGGAGGAAATGTGAAAAAAAGAGACAAGAGAGGAGAATCTGGAGCTTCATTCACCTGAGTTACCCTGAAAGTAAACTGTGGGGAACAAAAAGACGCGATGAGGAAGAAAACTTAACAACAACCAATAAATCTCACAGAATTTTACGGTTAAATCTGAGATTCATTGTTGAGTCTATACAGTGTTTAAATGACAAGAAAAGGGACCATGTGTTCAGATCTTAAGTGAGCCAAAAGATATGTATTGGTTCATTAGATCCCCCAAAGTAGGGCCTGTGCGTCTGTTTGTGGTGAGTCTCAGTTTCACTGTAAACCGTGTGTTCCACAGAGGCTTCACTCTGGCTTCCTTCAGCGGTATGAACCTGAAACAGAAACTGATGTTCTTGTGATGTTCTTGTAATTAACAGGTCTTAAGTTGGCTGAAATAACATCATGATGCAGATTAGTCACAAGTCAAAAGTCAAGCTTTGTCAGGTCTGTCCTCAAGAGGAGAAGAAAACTACTTTTACGATGTTTGTTTGTTGAATGGAGGTCTATGAAAGAGGATTAGAGACACTGACATTTGTTTTAGCTCTGACCTTCTTCACGGAATGTTCCATTTGTTCTCAGAATTCTGACATCAAAGACGGAATTCCGGAATTCTGTCTTTGATGTCAGAATTCTAGAACACCTGCTGTTGCTCTCTATACAGACTGTCTTTTCTGCTGACTCCTGATTGGTCGGTACTACTCGGTCTATGAATGTACTACAAACAGAACCCAGAACCCTTCTCATACTAAAGTCCGGTCCTGCATGAAGAGATTCTATGATTTTTGATACTGAATCTGAAAATAGAGAAATGTATAATGAAGCTTCTTTTTTTAAACCAGTTGAGTCGACACCTGCTGGACTTTACAAAGAATGCAGGTTTAATACACTTTAGTAATGACGTCACATTTAAAACACAGTGATGTTTTTGAAGTAAAGGAAGCAGATGAAGAGTATTATCCGGACGGATGACAGGTACTTTTCATGAAGCGGCTGTTTGATTCTCATTCCTCTGAAGACATCCTGACATGTAGACTGCAGGAATGTGGAGCATGTCTCATCCCGGTCCGATTAAATCTCCTCCTTGGAGCAGAACTTCACCAAATATAGCCGCCATGTTTCTCTGACACTCAGAAGGAAGACCCCTGTGAGTCTGACTGACATTTATCTCAATCTGACCTGACATCCGCTCCAAACGGACCCTGAAGCCCAGTGTCATCACATCAGTCACAGACAACTCCATAATAAGGCCTTTGGAGCAGGTTCTCAGTGTGCACTCTTTGGATGTGGTCTGAACCTGGCGCGGTGTAGAGCGCCACTCTGCATCCTGGCCTCTCAGAGAATCAGCAGAGCTGCGAGGACAGTTTGGAGTCCATTTGCATGCAGGTGTTTGCAGTCGGAGGCCCATCTGTCCGCTGGAGCGCTCTCTAATTTATGTTAGTTGTTGTTGTCAATGTTGTCAAGCGACCCACACACACTTCCCTGTTCAGTAGAAGCAACAGCGGAGGAGATCTGGAACTAAAAGAGCAATCCATCATCTGAGTAAAGCTTCAGCCTGACACACACACACACACAAAAACACACATACACTCACACGCACACACACACACACACAAAAACACACATACACTCACACACACACATACACAAAATGAGAGCAACACTGTGAGCCTTAGAGGATACTTTGCAAATATGCACACATGGTTAATGTATATTCATAAAGTCATCCTCCGTTCTGTCATTTGGCTGAATGTACGACACACAGATAATGACTTCTTAGTTTTTTTCCGTGACGATATATTTTAGGACAGAACTGTGGAACTTTTGAACTGAACTTATCACTGAAACTTTCCTATTTTAGTTTCAGTATAATGATCTTTGACTGATTAAAGCTCCTGTGAGTGACTTTAGGGTTGGGTTGATGTTGGCGCCCCCTGTGGACAAAGCAGGGACTACTTACCTCTTTGCTGAAGTTCTGTTTTCTGACAAAATAATCTCCTCCTTATTTATTTTAAATGCAAAACATGCAACTCAGGATGAAATAAAATCATAATAAAATATGTTAATAATGATAAAAACAACATCTGTAGAGACGTGCTTAGGGGAAATAAATGGCCAGCTTTCCTACTCTCCGGGACCAACTGTCTTTACTTACATATAACTACTACTTATATTATTCATGTCTGTTTACCTGCAAATATACACAAACAGAAGAGCACGTTGTTGAGAGCACGTCTCTGGACTCACTGAGTACTACACTCCACCTTGTGGGCTTGAACAGTGCTTTCTGCCTGTGTGGATCACACTGAATATGCTAACTGAACAGTATGTGAAGTAAAAGTAATAAATCTATTTCAGTGATTTATCATTAGCCTAATTTCTAAAAAGCCCAACCAGGGTCAAGAACTGCATGTTAGCTACAGCTAGATGTACAAACACTGCATTGGTTGCACTTCAATTAGATGTAACATGCCGACATGTAACAGCCCGTTATATAAACTAATAAATTATTTTCTCTTTAGTTAGAAATATAAAAACATAAGGACACAAAAAAATACAAGTAGTATAGTACCTGTTCATCTGTTTGTGGTAAGTCTCAGTTTCACTGTAAACAGTCCCACAGAGGCTTCACTCTGGCTTCCTTCAGCGGTATGAACCTGAAACAGAAACTGATGTTCTTGTAATTAACAGGTCTTAAGTTTGCTGAAATAACAACATCATGATGAAGATTAGTCAAAAGTCAAAAGTCCAGCTTTGTCATGTCTGTCCTTAAGAGATGAAGAAAACTAACTTTTACGATGTTTGTTTGTTGAATGGAGGTCTATGGAAGAGGATTAGAGACATTGACATTTGTTTTAGCTCTGACCTTCTTCACGGAATGTTCCATTTGTTCTCAGAAT
The DNA here is from genome assembly GCF_009762535.1 of Notolabrus celidotus. NCBI lineage: Eukaryota > Metazoa > Chordata > Actinopteri > Labriformes > Labridae > Notolabrus > Notolabrus celidotus. Next base: position 17,491,068 of record NC_048290.1, read on the forward strand.
TCTGACATCAAAGACAGAATTCCAGAATTCTGTCTTTGATGTCAGAATTCTGAGAACACCTGCTGTTGCTCTACATACAGACTCTTTTTCCTGCTGACACCTGATTGGTGGACACTACTCAGACTACAGACAGAGACAAGAACCCTTCTCAGACTAAAATCCAGAACCTGAGATCCAGATTCAACATATTTCTGAATCAGAATCTGTAATTACAGGTTAGATGTAGTTGAAAAAAAAAAAATTGTCAGGTCTGTCCTTAAGAGGAGAAGAAAACTACTTTTACGATGTTTGTTGAATGGAGGTCTATGAAAGAGGGTTAGAGACACTGATGTTTTTTTTAGCTCTGACCTCCTTCATGGAATGCTCCATTTTTTTCCTCAGAATTCTGACATCAAGTTCTCAGAATTCTATAACACCTGCTGTACATTCTGATGGTGGGATCCATCATTTCTGATGTGTTCAAGGAAGTCAGGAAATCTAAACGCTGATTGTCTTACAGGCGGTTCTTACCTGGATGAAGGTTCACAGCGGGACTCGGGTGTGTATACGTCGTTTGGTGTTGGTATCTCATCCTATATCAGAGGTTCAGTAGGAAACATCTTCTCTCTGTAGATCTGCTCCTCCATGTTACAGTAATAAGGTGCTGCCACCTGCTGGATGTGTCAGACACCTGGTTACAGCCGCCTCAGTGAAATAGTCAGGGTGAAGAGTCAGGATGTGTAGTTACATTCGCACACAAGTCATTTTTAACTCTCCACAATCAGATAAAGACACGAGTTTAGGAAAAATAACCACTTTATTTTGGGTGATTTCTCAGCGTGTCTCAAACTTCAGTGGCGGTCTTTAAAGGAAAGTTTCACATTATAAATAAAAACCTCAGATTACTGCACAGTCAGCAAAGACACAGTCATCTTTATGTAAAACAATAATAAGAGTACAAATACAGAAACTATGAATGCAAGACTCATCAGACATAGCGTTAACGAGTTAAAACACCCGGGCCGTGAGCTCAGGCTTTAACTAAAGTCTCTTCATGATCAAAAAAAAATAAAGAAAGGAAGAGGAAGAGAAGTCGGCTTTGAAACGTTCTGCTTTGAAATATCAGTCCTGATCCAGATCAACCTGAACCATCTGCATCCTCTGCTGTAAACTAAGAACAATGATCCTCTAGAGATCTCCTGGAGCTGAAGTCTGCCAAACTAAGAGACTGTGGAGTGCTCTTCTGTAGAAGAAGTCTTTCATGTCAGTTTGTCCATAAACCTCTCCTCCACCTAAAACACCCGGTCAAACTCCGTCTGGCTCGTGGTGGCCGGGTTTCTGTTCTGGTTGGGCTGCTGCTGCGGCATGTGACCTCTCCGCCTGGGCGGGGCCAGGTACTCGAACATAGAGGTGTTGTGTGTGGAGAGCATGTTCTTCAGGTCAGACGGCATCGGGTCGGACCAGAAGAAGTCGTGGTTGAGCGCGTCGTCGCTGTCAGTGCGCTGCGCCGGGTCAAGCACCAGGAGTTTGTCGATCAGGTCCAGAGCGTACGGGTCTTTGACGTACGCTTTCAGGCGGTCCTTCACTTTCCTCTTCTGACCTTTCGGGAGCTCCATCTTCTGGTACAGCTCGTACTTTTTATCTACGCCGGGCCACACCTGATAGGAGGAGAGAGTTCAGGATCAGGTCGACAGAGGAGAGGAGAATGATGCAAAGGTGGAAAACTCTGGTCCGACATGATGTTACCTCTGAAGTGATGGAGCCACACAGCTGGCTGATGAGGGTCAGCTGGTGCTGCTCCGTGTTTCCCTGCATGATGGGACTCCTGGTCCACATCTCCGCCATGATGCAGCCTCCTCCCCACAGGTCGATGGGAGGGCCGTAGTCTCGCTCTCCTACAAAAACAAAAAGCAGATTTATCATAGAGTGCATATTTCCAACAGCGGGAACCTTTCCCAGGTACTAGAGACCTCTAGAGGAACTCTCAACAGCAGGAACCAGGGTTTAGTTCCTGGGTATTTAATCTCCCCTTTAAAAGCCCTGCCCCCAAAAACCGTTTGGAGGCGTGTCCGGCAGTGCTGCGTGTCTCTGATTGGTAGAGTACCCTCAGTGTTTGTATTTCACCCTCCATCCACAGTAACATCACACACACCTGTGATTCATTGGTATAATAACTCCTGAACATTGGTCTTCTCTGAGCCTGATAGTGTGAATGCGTCTCTGTCAGCTCCCGGCGTTACGGTCTGAAGAGTGACCCTGTAAACTGGAGACCTTCAGCTGAACGTGTCAGTGTTTGTGGAGTTTAAAACAGCTGCTGAAACACAGAAGGAGTCCTCGGGAATGCATCCTAATTTAGTTTTTATTCAAATGTCCAAATATCCTCATCAGATATTTAATGATCGTCTAAAAACATTTGTGAGGGATGCATCCGGCTGAAAGTCTCCAGTTAAAAGGGTCGCTCTTTAAACTGGAACACCGGCCCACCTCTAACATGCCTCTTTGTCTCTAGAGCGTGTCTCCTTCCAGGAGTTGATTCAATGAATCCATCTGTAATAAAGCACGATCAAAAACAGCACAAGAGGAATCACCTTCCTGCTAACATGCTGACTGTGGTGTTGCACACGAAAATGCTGGCCTGTCAGTCTCCTACTATGGTGGCATCTTTGTTGTATGGCCATAGTTTCTTTCTTACTGCCCTCTACTTGTCTGGCAGTTTAGTGCATAACTTTATTTCTTTCTCCATACATCACTTGCCACTGGAACCATTTAGTTCCTGATTGAAAAGCACCTTTATCGTGCAGGCCATTGCTATAGATTCAGGAGTTCTTGTAGTGTAAAGGAAATACAGGTGTTGTGTATGCATCGTTCTGCACTTTGCATGTCATGTGATGTCGGTCTCTTACCCAGCAGCAGCTCTGGAGGTCTGTACCACAGCGTCACCACTCTGTTGGTGTATCGGTTCCCCTGACTGTTCTTAGCCAGACTGAAGGCTCGAGCCAAACCGAAGTCAGCCAGCTTCAGGACACCGTCTCTGGTGATCAGCACGTTGGCTGCTTTCATGTCTCTGTGCAGGATCTACTCCAAGAACAGGGAAACATCACGAATCATGAAAAAGCTCTCACAGATCTTTGATGAGAACTCTTTGAACGTAGTTGTCCGTTGTGGATCCCGATGGCTCACCTTGTTCCTGTGGATGTAGTAAAGTCCGTTCAGCAGCATCTGCATCACCTTCTTGATCTCGGCCAGAGTGAACTTCACGTTGGTGTTACTCAGCAGCCCTGCCAGGTCGTGCTCACAGAAGTCAAACACCAGGTAGATGCTGCCTTTGTATCTGTTGAACTGAGTGGCTGAAGAGGAAGAAAAGAAGGAACATGTAAACAAACAATAAGAGAGCTTGATCGTTGGAGCAGATTAATAGACAAGAGACACACCTTTGGTTCTGCAGATCTCGATCAGATTGACAACGTTTTCATGTTTGAGCAGCTGCAGGATCTTTATCTCTCTCAGAGCGGTGATCGGAAACTGAAAGCAGGCAGAGGAAAAGTCACACATTTAACATGCTTATCTAAAGGAACATTTAGATTCACATTTTCAACATGTATGCATGAGATTTTGATGTGTGTGTGTACACATGTTTTCATTGTGTTTCCACCGTTCTGGTGCACTCACTCCTTCTTTTTCATTCTCCATCAACACTTTCTTCAACGCCACCTTCTTCCCAGTCTGTCTGTGCTTTGCTTTGAACACCTCCCTGTGAAAAGAGTCACAAAACATGAGATTTACTTTAACAATGGACTCTTACTCAGCTGATAGCTTGATTATGAAGAAAACAAAGTAAACAAACCTGATTCAAGACTAAAATATGTGGATAAAGGGTTTCAAGCGACACATTTAGCATACTTCAATATGTAAGTGCTTCTTTTCTAAAACATGACAGTATGTGACCCTGTATAGAGGTAAACACGTGTTATGGACATAGTCTTTAACATGCTAACTGTTTACATGAATATAAGCTAGCTGTCCACACATGAAGCTACTTCTAACTGTGTTACAGCCCTTGTAGTAACATTTAATGGTCATCAAAGTTAGAATTAGCCTTTATAAACACTCACCCAAAGGTTCCTTGTCCAATTTTGGCCATTTTCTCATATTTAGAGAACTCGTCGCAGTAAGGAAACTCGACCCCATCGTAGTACTTGGACATGATGGCGGCCTCCCGGTCCGGCCTGAGGAGACATTTCACTCAATATCAGGACATTTAAGCCAAACACGAACTCAATCAGACACACATTCGTTTATTGAAACTGTTCAAATCACTAGTGTCTTCAAAGGAACTTCAAAAATAGCAGTTTTCTTACTTTTCAGCCGCCGCAGCAGCAGCCGCCGTGGTGTTGCTTGTTTTCTCTCGCTGCATTTTCGCTCCCTGGTTCAACTTCCGGTACTACGTCAGAGCTAGCTATAAAAGCTGCGTTGAAGAGAACTCGGATTTTTTTGTTTCTCCATGCTTTGAATTGTTTGATTACTCGATTATCAACGCAAACAGTAAAAAAAAGAGCGATAATATATTGAAATTACCTATATGATGGAGAAACTATACAGAAGAGGATTAGGGCCACTGGGGGAAAAAAATGGAGGTCAAATTTTTATTATTATTATTATTATTATTATTATTATTATTATTATTATTATTGTTCTGAGAAAAAAAGTCAGAATTCTGAGATTAAAGTCAGAATTCTGACTTTTTTCTCTGAATAATAACATTAAAAATAATTTTGACCTTATTTTTTTTTTCTGAGATTAATGTCAGTATTCTGACTTTATTTAATCTCAGAAATCTAACTTTTTTCTCAGAATGATAATGATAATGAATACAAATTTGACCTTAATTTTTTATTTTTTTCCCCAGTGGCCCTAATCCTCTTCCGTAAAACTATGCAATTTCGTATAGAAAACATTAAATATAATCACTATCAATTGAGATTTGACAGTTTCAATGTGGTCTGGATTACAATCGAGGGACGCCTGATCCAGCACAACAAATCATCATTCAATCATCGTTTTTATTTTCATTCATGATTTTAGACTTACTTCATATTTTTACAAAATTTGGGTAGTTCCAAATACATACGTGAAAGTGTTGCCGACTGATCGTCGAAAAAACTATTTTAACAGTAACACCTGAAGGCAGCAGTATCTGACAACATTGATGGATTACACTGAGAGCGTCACCTGGCGACGCGGAGTAGAAATGCTCTAAAAGCGTAATCTCAGACTGTAGTAGAATTTATTTCTGGTGCATCATTTCTAAATGTGGGGAAAATATTACCTAGAAGTTATTTTTTAAGTGGTAAAAATGACTTAAAAATACAAAAATAAATAAAATAGCACAATAACCTGTACCCTGCCACTTAAACATCCTGAATATAATACCTTCATTCGCGGTGCTTTTGTACATAGCTAACTCAAACTATTCTGCGCTGCTGTATATAACTTATTATGATTCATATTTTATTTTATTATATTCGAATTTATATCTAGTTTTATTCCTTCTTTCTATAAATATTTTGACTCTTCATACTGTGTATAAGAGCATTCTGCAACAACTGAATCTGTCGCTCTTACAGATCCCCATACTGTAGGCGAGCCCGGTTTGGCAGAAGCTTTGTCCCGACGGCCATAGCACTGCTAAAGAAAATGCCATTGTAATGTGTCCAGTGTGTTTATATGTGTCCAGTGTGCATATATGTGTCCTGTGTATTCAGATGTGTCCGGTGTGTTTATATGTGTCCGGTGTGTTTATTTGTGTCCGGTGTGTTCAGATGTGTCCGGTGTGTTTATTTGTGTCCGGTGTGTTCAGATGTGTCCGGTGTGTTCAGATGTGTCCGGTGTGTTTATAAGGTGTCCGGTGTGTTCAGATGTGTCCGGTGTGTTTATATGTGTCCGGTGTGTTTATTTGTGTCCGGTGTGTTCAGATGTGTCCGGTGTGTTTATTTGTGTCAGGTGTGTTTATTTGTGTCCGGTGTGTTCAGATGTGTCCGGTGTGTTTATATGTGTCCGGTGTGTTCAGATGTGTCCGGTGTGTTTATAAGGTGTCCGGTGTGTTCAGATGTGTCCGGTGTGTTTATATGTGTCCTATGTGTTTAGATGTGTCCCGTGTGTTTATATGTGGCCTGTGTGTTTCTATGTGTCCCGTGTGTTTATATGTGGCCTGTGTGTTTATATGCGGCCTGTGTGTTTATATGTGGCCTGTGTGTTTATATGCGGCCTGTGTGTTTATATGTGTCCTATGTGTTCAGATGTGTCTATATGCGTCCGGTGTGTTTATATGTGTCCGGTGTATTTATATGTGTCCGGTGTGTTCAGATGTGTCCGGTGTGTTTATGTGTGTCCGGTGTGTTTAGATGTGTCCCGTGTGTTTATATGTGGCCTGTGTGTTTCTATGTGTCCCGTGTGTTTATATGTGGCCTGTGTGTTTATATGCGGCCTGTGTGTTTATATGTGGCCTGTGTGTTTATATGCGGCCTGTGTGTTTATATGTGTCCTATGTGTTCAGATGTGTCTATATGCGTCCGGTGTGTTTATATGTGTCCGGTGTATTTATATGTGTCCGGTGTGTTCAGATGTGTCCGGTGTGTTTATGTGTGTCCGGTGTGTTTATATGTGTCCTACGTGTTCAGATGTGTCTATATGTGTCCGGTGTGTTTATATGTGTCCTATATGTTCAGATGTGTCTATATGTGTCCGGTGTGTTTATATGTGTCCTATGTGTTCAGATGTGTCTATATGTGTCCGGTGTGTTTATATTTGTCCTATGTGTTCAGATGTGTCTATATGTGTCCGGTGTGTTTATATGTGTCCTATGTGTTCAGATGTGTCTATATGTGTCCGGTGTGTTTATATGTGTCCTATGTGTTCAGATGTGTCTATATGTGTCCGGTGTGTTTATATGTGTCCTATGTGTTCAGATGTGTCTATATGTGTCCGGTGTGTTTATATGTGTCCTATGTGTTCAGATGTGTCTATATGTGTCCGGTGTGTTTATATGTGTCCTATGTGTTCATTAAAGATATCTATGAACATTTTAAAAACTGTAATCATTCTTAAACATATGAATCATGGTTTTATGTGTGTTGTATTATCATGTATGATTTATTTCAATTGTTATACTTGTTTGTTAATAAAAAAGAGGGCGTGTCGTGACGCCATCACGCACTGGAAACGCACTTCCCATATTTGGCAGCAGCTTCCTGTGACAGCTCGGCGCCTCATCATGATGGTGTGGCCACGGGGCTCCGGGTTTGCGGCGCGGGTCCGAAAGGGAAACTGGGTGTGCAGTTTGGCGGATCTTTCTGTGCGGTACTACAGCACCAAAACAGCTCCTCAGATACCCGGCATGGAGTACCAGGTAAGACCCGACATCTCTCCTCCTTCCTCTTCTGTGAATCAGCAGCTAGCCGAGCTAACTAGCCACCTGGTGCTAGTTTGACAAGTTTGTAATAACTCGGAGGGACTGCAGAGAGCAGAGAAGGTGGAAACATGGCTGACAGGACTACAGGAGAACACTTTGACTTCAGCTGGTAGTGTTGAAAAGGCTGGATGTGGACTCGGGTGAACCAGCTGTTACCTGTGTGGCTGGTTGGAAGAGTTAACAGTGTGAACAAAGCTGTACTGTACTGTCTGCTCCAGCCGCACTGACAGCAGAGCACACACACGTGGTCTGAGCCCCTCTCTGATGCCATGTTTGAGTTTGTCCTGGGACACTATTACACCATGTTCAAAACTTAGGCCATCACTACCTTTGCTTCCAAGTTTGTGTTTTATTTTTGATTTATGAAACTCAAACTACTTTGTTATAAACATGCAACTATTGAGGAAATGTCATATCTTCAGGTATAACATCTTTATGCTGCAGAAAAGTCCCCGGATATAACTACATTTCCATTATTATGCTTATATAGTACATTGGCTTGCACTACATCATGTCTGTTTTTAATGCAGTGACTTCCATTACAGAGTCTTGTCTGTTTTTAATGCAGTGACTTCCACTACAGAGTCATGTCTGTTTTTAATGCAGTGACTTCCACTACAGAGTCATGTCTGTTTTTAATGCAGTGACTTCCATTACAGAGTCATGTCTGTTTTTAATGCAGTGATTTCCACTACAGAGTCATGTCTGTTTTTAATGCAGTGACTTCCATTACAGAGTCATGTCTGTTTTTAATGCAGTGATTTCCACTACAGAGTCATGTCTGTTTTTAATGCAGTGACTTCCATTACAGAGTCTTGTCTGTTTTTAATGCAGTGACTTCCACTACAGAGTCATGTCTGTTTTTAATGCAGTGACTTCCATTACAGAGTCATGTCTGTTTTTAATGCAGTGATTTCCACTACAGAGTCATGTCTGTTTTTAATGTAGTGACTTCCACTACAGAGTCATGTCTGTTTTTAATGCAGTGACTTCCACTACAGAGTCATGTCTGTTTTTAATGCAGTGACTTCCACTACAGAGTCATGTCTGTTTTTAATGCAGTGACTTCTACTACAGAGTCATGTCTGTTTTTAATGCAGTGACTTCCACTACAGAGTCATGTCTGTTTTTAATGCAGTGACTTCCACTACAGAGTCATGTCTGTTTTTAATGCAGTGACTTCCACTACAGAGTCATGTCTGTTTTTAATGCAGTGACTTCCACTACAGAGTCATGTCTGTTTTTAATGCAGTGACTTCCACTACAGAGTCATGTCTGTTTTTAATGCAGTGACTCCCACTACAGAGTCATGTCTGTTTTTAATGCAGTGACTTCCACTACAGAGTCATGTCTGTTTTTAATGCAGTGACTTCCACTACAGAGTCATGTCTGTTTTTAATGCAGTGACTTCCACTACAGAGTCATGTCTGTTTTTAATGCAGTGACTTCCTCTACAGAGTCATGTCTGTTTATAATGCAGTGACTTCCACTACAGAGTCATGTCTGTTTTTAATGCAGTGACTTCCACTACAGAGTCATGTCTGTTTATAATGCAGTGACTTCCACTACAGAGTCATGTCTGTTTATAATGCAGTGACTTCCACTACAGAGTCATGTCTGTTTTTAATGCAGTGACTTCCATTACAGAGTCATGTCTGTTTTTAATGCAGTGACTTCCACTACAGAGTCTTGTCTGTTTTTAATGCAGTGACTTCCACTACAGAGTCATGTCTGTTTTTAGATCATGTCAGATCTTCATTAATGTATTGAGGACATTGGGACATTCTTCTGCAGGATGCTGTTTGCACTCTTAACACGCTGCAGACCAACGCCAGTTCTCTGGAGCAGGTACGGCGAGAGCGGAGTCACCCTCAGCAGCAGCTCCACGCCATGAGAGGCTTCCTGGAACGAGCCGGTCTCAAAGTGAGTCAACAAGGATCACAAAGACTGTTATTGATGTGTAATGTGATTGATTCGTGTTGTCTTATCTAACGTGTGTTTTTCATGTGTGTGTCAAAGGTGGAGGAGCTCGATCATCTCAATATTATTCACGTGACGGGAACAAAGGGCAAGGTGAGTTCACCGGAGCAATACTGAGAGTTTCTCTGTGGTTATGTGACGCCAGTCTAAAGGTCGTATAAACACACTCTCAGTGTGCGATCACTCGCTGATGTCTGGTCACAGTTTTACGAGTGTTGTTGTTTCTCTCTCAGGGCTCCACGTGTGCGTTCACTGAGCAGATTTTAAGAAGTTATGGATTCCGTACTGGATTTTACAGGTAAAACTGCAACATGTGGAGAAGAGACTTTAGGTACGATGAGCAGGCCTGCATGTTGGGAGCGTAGCGTTCTAGAGGGATGATAGGGCACTATGACCTCTTTAAGATACAAAGGTGTCTGATCATTAAGAGCTTTGTAGGTCAGAAGAAGGATTGCTTCATGCTCAACACTTCATTAGGTGTGCATTCCTTTAAAAGATATTTTCTCCAAGCAGTTCCTCAATATTTGTTTTAATAATATTTATTTTTCTTTGTAAATAAACTCTTTTTGTCATTGTTGTTTTCTGGAGGGGTTTGTTCTTTCCTTTTTATAGAAGTTTTCTCAGCGCTAGTTATTCAAACCAACCTGGATGTTTTCTCTAAAGTGATTCTATCCTGCTCAGAAGTCTTTCATAATCCTTCTTTCTTTTGCACAATCCATTTAAAGATTTGATCCAGTATGATAGCTTTAATCCAAATAGATTACTTTATAACCCTGCCTGGTGAGCATTATTTGTTCTAAGTGTATAAACTCCTGTGTCCATCTTTCTGTTGCAGTTCTCCTCATTTGGTCCAAGTCAGAGAGAGGATTCGGATCAACGGACAGCCGATCGGGAAGGAGCTCTTCACTAAATATTTCTGGCAGGTTTATGGACGTTTGGATGAAACTAAGGTGGGTCGTGTTTAGAGGAAAGATGATGACATTTTGGATGACTTGTGCTCCTCCTGTTTCTGATTGAAGCCTCAGGAGTGTTATTAGTGTCACAGGTTGTGATTGAATGAATCTGTCATGTGAGGATGAGCGTGAGCCTCGTGTCTGCGCAGATTAAAAACCGTCAGTGTTCACTTTGTGTCCTGAAATAATCCGGACGATGGTTCTCCCTCTCTGAGCATCACGTGGAGGAGCTGCCTCTCATAAAAAACCTTCATCACTAACTGAGTTTGGTGAAACCACACTGAAGGCATGAAAGGAGACACAATCTGAATCTGTTTGGCTGCAGTTGGGTGTGATTGTAAAACTGTTTGCCGTACGGGTGCAATAACAAACCTTGGCTTGTAAAGTCAACCACATGCATTCCATCCAACTCGGAGTAAAGACAGAATGTTTTTATAAATGAGAGTACCAGAATCATGCTCTGATCATTTTACTCCTCTTCCCGTCCTCAGGATGCGCACGGCGGGACGATGCCAGCGTACTTCCGGTTCCTCACTATCCTGGCCTTCCACGTGTTCCTGCAGGAGAAGGTCAGCTCACGGAGTTACCGTTATTAAAAGTTAATGTCTAACTTTGTGCTAAGCTAACCACCTCTGGTGTTTGTCCAGGTGGATTTAGCTGTGATTGAAGTTGGGATTGGAGGAGCTTATGACTGCACAAACATTATACGGTAAGAAGAGCGTAGAGTTTCTTTTAGTTACATCAGTCATATCAGCCGTGTATTTCATCTCCTCCTCTCTATTCTTCCCTGTAATCAGTGGTGGACAGTAACAATGTACATTTTTTGAGTATCTGTACTTTACTTGAGTATTATTTTTTGGGGGGAACTTATTACTTTTACTCCACTACATTTCTATCAGTGCTCTAGTTACTCACTGCCTTTGATTTGAAGTCAGCTCATGAGTGTCCTTCTCTTTTCTGAAATCTGATCCCTAAGACAGTAAAATGTGTTTGTGTAGTTCTGTTTGTCTCAGTGGTTTAGCCGTACCTATATATTGTGCAACACAACATAAGAGCCATATTTCAGGCTTACAGCAATGAAAATATGAACAGTTCATTAGGTCAACTGAGCGGGCACATCCCTGTTTTGTACTCTTGAGTTGATGTTTCATGTTGGCTCTGCGTGAGGGGTTTGTTTCTTTAATGCTCACACACTCACCAGACGTCCCATTGAAGTACAGGTCTCCATCAGGATGAGGATCCTGTCTTCATGCTGTGGTTGTGCTAACTGTACAAACAGTTTTTTCCATGGGGTCAGTGAACGCTCCTCCCTCCAACATAACATCCCCTTGTTGAAGTCTTTGGCTTCGGTCCAAAGTCCCACTTTCCCATCAACGCAGGCGGTGATGCATGTTGTTTTGGCAGGAGTCCAAAGACGTTGCGTGCCTTGTCTCCTAAAAAAGGTCTTTTGGTTCCACGAGTCCTTGAATGACAGACCTACACGAAAGAGACTACATTAACTGTGAGGGAATTATGTTGCATTTCATACGAAGGAATTTATTCTCAGTGATCTGAATACTCTGATACATCTTCTCAGATCTACTGGGGTAAGACACAGAAAGAGAGGTCGGACAGGGACCCATGAGAAGAGAGAGGAATCCAATCTGGACTCATATGACCATGACTAAATGTGGATCAAACCCCCTTACTGTCCCTGGGTCAGGGGCACCAGTGAAGAGCTTTAAAGACCACAGACTAGTGGACCAGCTCTTTTCCTGTTAGTCCTTAAAGGCCCTGTGAGGAGCTTTCAGGTTCTGTTGACTCGGGTCCCTTCAAGATGAAGTCATAGTGTTTGTCTGGGATGAAGACTACATTTTCCATGAGCACCATCACTCACTGTGGTAAAGATGTGTCTCATTTGCCCTGGAAGCAAATCAATGAACTCTTTTTAATCCCACATTTTACCAATCTGTCACAGTAAGTGAAGATCTTTAAGAGGTTTATAATAGATGTATAAAGGAAGCTATTAGCTGTCGTTTAGATTTCCTGACTACCCTGAACGCATCGGAAATGATGGATCCCACCTCCATTCAACAAACAAACATTGTAAAAGTAGTTTTCTTCTCCTTGAGGACAGACCTGACAAAGCTTTTTACTTTCAGCTACAACTAACCTGTAATTACAGATTCTGATTCAGAAACATGTTGAATCTGGATCTCAGGGTCTGAAATTTTAGTCTGAGAAGGGTTCTGGTCTCTGTCTGTAGTCTGAGTAGTATCAACCAATCAGGTGTAGCAGGAAAAACAGTTTGTATGGAGAGCTACAGCAGGTGTTCTCAGAATTCTGACATCAAAGACAGTATTCCAGAATTCTGCCTTTGAATTCTGAGAACAAATGGAACATTCCGTGAAGAAGGTCAGATCTAAAAAAACATCAGTGTCTCTAATCCTCTTTTATAGACCTCCATTCAACAAACAGGAGAAGGAAGCCAGAGAGAAGCCTCTGTGGAACTGTTTACTGTGAAACTGAGACTAGACAGAAACAGTTGAATGGGCGCTTCTCTAGGGGATGTAATGAACATGGAAAGATTGGACATAATTCTTCCTCTTGGTTTTGACAGCTTCTCATGTCGCTAACAGGACGGTTAAACAGTGACGTGCACTGAAAGCGAGCCTCGTCTGGAAGTCTTTAATCGTTAACCCCTGCTAATGCCTTTAACCTTTGTGTTCTGGGTCCACAGGAGACCGTGGGTCTGTGGGATCTCCTCTCTGGGTATCGACCACACTCAGATCCTTGGAGACACCATAGAGAAGATCGCCTGGCAGAAAGGAGGAATCTTCAAGGTGTGTTGCACAGACACATTAGTGATGAATGCAAGGGAGAAGACTAAATGTTGGCATGTTTCTGAACCCCTCCGTGAAACTGGAACTAACTCTCTCGTGTGTTTTCAGCCGGGGGTTCCTGCCTTCACCGTCAGACAGCCAGAAGACGCGATGGCTGTGCTCAGAGACCGGGCCAAAGAGATGAAAGTAAGACCCAGTGTTGTGTTTTCAGTCACTCTCCCACTCAGTATCACGTACTGAACTGTAACCTGTCGTCATAGTGTCCTCTCTGGGTGAGTCCAGATCTGGAGGGCTATCAGGCAGACCTCCCTGAACCTCTACATCTGGGTCTGGCCGGGCAGCACCAGCGCTCCAACGCCTCCCTGGCCCTCCAGCTAAGTCACACATGGCTGCAGAGACGATGTGAGCCAGGTGAGACGGGAGTTGACCGATGTTTGTAAAGGTTGTGGGCTTGTTGGAACAGCTCTCTTTGTTTTTCAGATCAGCAGTCTGTTAGAATCACAGCAGGACCGGGTGAAACAAACGGGTTACAAGAATGTCACCGCTCAAAATTTCAGTCCTAAAACTAATAGCAGTCGCTTCATCTTTTAAATCAGCTTGTATGTTGTCAAAGCTTGGCGTCGGCGTCTGAAATGTAGCGTCAGGACAGCGTGGATCAAGGAGGCGGTGTAGCGCTGAGTTTGAACACCTTCTCTGAGTTTGTTGCGTTTCCATAGATGCTTTAGTAAATGCTCCGTTTTCTGTTCCATGTTTTGTTTTTAGATGTCATATCAAATTGGTAGAATCCAACGCAGCTAGCGCCTCGTGAAATGATCGGGTTTTTGTTTTTCACTTCTCTCCGTTAAAGACTGAAACACACAATGGATAGCCCTATTTGACTACTGTTGTAATCCAGATTACATTTTGATGTCTTCAGTATTAATCTACAATGTGGAAAATAATTAAAATAAATAAAAAACATTGAATAAGAAGGTGTGTCCACACTTTTGACTGGTAGTGTACATGCTATATTTCCAATGGTTTTTATTTTGAAATTCCAAATCAGATGTAGCTGTGAGTGGTAGTAACACATTTTGAGATGCTCTCTAATCAGTCTGAATCCAAATATTAAAGTGGAAACAGGGTTATAAATGTCAAATATACATTCATTCCCTGGCTGTTGCACATTTTCATATTACAGACGTCTTTTATTTTGAAAATCATTGGTACATTCCTTTTCTGTCAGAATCTGCCATTTGTAAATGTGTTTCTGATTTTGTAAAAATGTTTTCCAAAATGTGAAATTGTCTCCAACTTTGTCAAAGTGTTTCACATCCTTTGTAAGTTTACATTGTACTTCCCAGCCACCGTACTTTCAATTTGAGACCAGTATTCATGACCTTACCTCCTATATTTTAGCTCTTGTGTATAACTAGTACTGTCCTGTGTTTGGTATGTTTTCATTCTTTGAACTGTGTGTTTATGCAATAAACTTAAATCCATGGCTGGAGTTTGATTACCTGTTCCTTAAGTGTACACAGTTAGGCAAACCCAGAACACTCTGTTGGTTTTCTTTCTGCTTCAAGTTGTGCTCAGTTTACGACAGGTGATATGACCGATCAGGGTGATATGATCTGCTTGGTACGTGCCAAATTGTCTGATTTCATCCTGATCTGAACTTTAAACCGTGCTGCCCTCTCTCTACAGACAAAAGCTTTCCTGCCGCCCCCGTGGAGAACACAGGTGTACTCCAGGTGACTCCCTTCAAACCCAGCCCCATCATGGTGAAAGGTGAGGAACATTTAATCGATGTTGATAAGAAAGAAATAAGAGCAAAGATCACTCCACACTGACGTAAGAATAAAGCATTGGGTGGATCCAGGAGTGAGTAAGATGTTCTGCAAACACTGAAGCTGTGAAAGCAAACAGAAACACTTTCCATCAGACGAGAAGAAACAAAGCTAACATTTCAATTCTGCAGAAATGTCTTCAATGTTTGTTTTTAATTTGTCTTAGGTCTGGCAGACACTGAATGGCCCGGTAGAAACCAGACCCTAAAGCACGGAGAGGTTACGTACTTCCTGGATGGAGCTCACACCATGCGCAGTATGCAGGCCTGCCTCCACTGGTTCAGAGAGATCGCAGCTCAGCATGAGAGGAGTGCAAGGTGAACGTTACTCTTTAACAACTGTAATAATGTGCACAAGTGAAGCAGACGTGATGTTAAACCTGGACGTGCTTTTGTTTCAGCGGACCTGTGGCCAGAGTTTTACTCTTCAACGCCACAGGGGAGAGAGACTCAGCAGCCATGCTCAAACTCCTGGTGGTGAGTTCAAACAGTCTTCAGAATCCACACAGGGAGAGATAACAACGTGACTTTAAACTGCCATAAAATTCAGTGTATACATTCACTTAGAGGTATTTCATTGCATTTCGTACTTCACCCAGAAGACGGCTCCAGTGTAAAGCATGCTGGGTGCATATCATTAGTCGTGCTTTTAAAGACAACAGTGGTTTATTATTCTGTAAATAAAGCTTGTGGAGGCTGGTTTGATTAAAAAGACTCCATTTATGACAACAAGTGACCAGCAGAGGGGGACAGTGTGAGTCCCTTTGAACTAACACTACCTTAGGGGAGCTCATCTACCATACTGTTATTGGCTGGGTGGTGATGACAGCACTAGAAAGTATGTTGGCCCTAAAGTTCAACTGCATCAACAAAATGAAACGCAAGAAACATTTAACTTCATGTTTAATCAAACAAATGAAAAATTCAGAAACACAAACACATTTCTCAAAACACAGAAACATTTAATGAAACTGAAAAAAAAAATTTTAAATGCAAAAATATTCCATAAAACAAAGAAACAATTTATTTCACCCACAAGTATTTTGTGAACCACAGAAAAAATTTATAAAACACAAAAATTTAACATTTCATGAATTTAAAAAAACAATTCAAAAGATTAAAATATTTGAGGAAATGCAAAACAATTTTAAAAACAAGTTTTTTTGTATTGCAAAAACCTTTTTATGTAACTAAAAAAAATGTAATGAAGTGCAGAAAAATGTAACAAAATGCAAAATACTCACTGATCAAAAACATTTTTTAAAAATGTAAAAACATTTCATGAAGTAAAGAAACATTTTATCTAATGAAAGAATATTTGTGAAACACAAAAAAAATGTATAAAAAATAAAATATCAGAAAAACTTAATAGTTCATCAATTTAAAAAACAATTCACAAAAGATTTAAAAAAAATTAGGAAATGCAAAACAATTTTGAAAACAAGTTATTTTGTATTGCAAAAACATTTTTATTTAACTAAAAAAATATATAATGCAATGCAGGAAAAGGTTACAAAATGCAAAATATTTACTGATCAAAAACATTTTTGAAAATGCAAAAATATGTCATGAAGCACAGAAACATTAAATTAAACTTATTAAATAAAATGCAGATTTTTTTTTACAAATTGCATAAAAGAAATAACAAAATACATTATTTTTGGTTTTTATTAAATATTTTCCTGTTAATTTAAGCTTTTCAAGCATTAAGTGAATTGTGAGTTGTGGTCTGGAAATGCAATGTACTATCATGGCCACTGTATTAAGAGCTACACATCTGCATGGAAACTGCAAATTGCTGAATTTAATAAAAGTATACATGCAGGAACAGAGTTGAAACTGTCTTCCATCTGCTAGACCCCCAAAAAACAAACTGCGTCTTTTATTACAGAGTTTATTGTATTTTTGTCATGCTTATTGGAGCTGGAGATTTTAAGGATTGGTTTTGTAGAATACCTCAGACTTCTATACTGTACTTCTGAGCAGACATTTAAACCTTTTTTATTTGTCTCTTTTCAGCCGTGTCAGTTTGACTTTGCCGTGTTTTGCCCGAATATCACTGAAGCCATCACTTCTTGTAACGCAGGTGAGAAGTTTGAACCTGTTGTTTCTGTCGACTATTAATTATGATTTTAATAACGTGGTTGTAACTATTCAATGAGTTGAATCTAGCTCCTAGGCTGAAGAGAGATGTGGTCCTTGTTATAAGTCCTTTGTTATTCCGGTTTCTTTCAGATCAGCAGAACTTTAACGTCTCTGTGGAGAACATGCTGACTCGCTGCTTGGACAACGAGAGAAGCTGGCGTCTCCATAACAGAGCGGGAAATAACAGAGGAGCTCCACTGCTCATTGAGGACAGTCTGTCCCTGGTCCCTGAAAGGAAAGCTGACACCTTGGTCTTCCCCTGCATCCTCAGCGCCCTCCAGTGGATCACCCAGGGCAGGGACTCAGTGCTGACTGACCCTGCAAAGACTGTCCTGCCGGTTAAACCAAGCATCAAAGCCAAAGCTGCTCCGCTCTGTGATGCAGCAGAGATCCATGTCCTCATCACCGGAAGCCTCCACCTGGTAGGGGGAGCACTTAAACACCTCGATCCAGCCTCCTCGAAGTGAAAGGGTCATATGACTCGCTGCACCAAGCTTTCCCACAGAGGCCGCCTCCAGCAGCCAGCCAGTTTGGACCAAGGCAGCTTCAGGGTGCTTGAAAATGGTCCTACCTTCACCGAGAGCCTTACAGACGACCGCACACATCTGGTGAGCTCGAGTCAAAGTCTTAAACTTGAAGCCAAATACGTTTACATGAACCACAGAAGCTACAAGCTGCAGACGGCCACACTGGAACTGTGTCAGAGGCCACCTGACCGAACCAGAAAGATATCTATTCATACCTGACATACTGCAGATTAAGAGGAGACCGTGCTACACAAGCTTCTTACCTATGTGGAACACCTGAGTGTCACAGTCAGTCTGTTTTTTTTTTATTGAAAGACATTTGGCACGGTTTCTTTTTATGTTGCCAAAAAAGTGCTTCACACAAAAGGCCTACTCAACTCAGCTTTTCTTTGTAAGTGTGTATATAATATGACACTAATGTTAGCATCAGACGAGTTCATCTACGTGTCATCATTGTCTGTGTGACCTCGTTTACGCTGAAATGAAAATAATCATTAAATGGTTTATTTAAATTCACGTCGTCACTGTCTGACAGGATGTATGATGTATGATGTGTGATTGTGGGAAAAAATGAATATCCATATCTGGAAAAGTGAATAAAAAATGTGGATGTTGGAATTGAATCAACAGTTGTTTGTTTCTATATATTTCCTTTCCTCTTCTTTTTCAGAAATTAAGGTTTGTGTAATATAAGATAATTACCAACATTTTAGAATATTGTTAGAAATTCTGCAAATATTTAATTCAATATTCTGAAAATGATCAAATGTAAGAAATATTCAAAGAAATGAAATATTTGAACATTTTGAGAATTTTTTAAGAAATGTTAAAAATTAAAGAAATTACGTCAAAATTTCATGAAATTATGAAAAGTATTTTTATTAATTTAGAAAATGTTTGTTTTTTTCATTTTTAAGGTATTGCGAAAATATTTAGAAAAGGTTGATCAAATTGAAAACTTTAAAAAAAATGTTTTTGAATAGTTCATGAAGTTTTAAAAATATAAAAAACATTTTTTTTTTTTTTAAAAGAAATTTAATTTGAAACATTTAAGTAAATTAAAAATGTTAAATGAAATGTTTAAATTCAAAACGGATGGGAATGAGTAATCTCTTCCTTATACACTGAGACCAAACTGGTTTCAACTCTGCTTCCTTTAGACATTGCAGACGGAGTCCTGAGGAAATGATACATTGAAATCCATGCATGTTTTTTCTGTGACTACCAACCCAAGCTTAAAGACCCTTTCTTTTTGACTTGCATGCCAAATGTCTATCTTTCACAGGGTAACTGACGAGTATTATGTGGTCACTGTGTAAAACTGCAAACACAAAATGTATGTATATAGAAAAAGAGTCAAAGCTGCTTTAAAGTAACTTGTTTGAATGTTGAAGTTATCAGTGCCTTGTGTGTATGACCCAGAGTCATCCCTCAAGTTAAGTTCTTCTAAGTAAACTGCATCTACAAACATATCTGAGAGCATTGAGCACACTGCAAAGGGGTGGAGTCAAAGGTACAGGTGGAAACAACCTGATATAAAAGTAGAGCAGCTTTGACAGCAGTTAATCTCACCATGGATCGTTACCCTGAAGGCTTCACAGAGAAGGCAAGAGACGTCTTTTACCTTTATTATTATTTTTTTTGTCTTTAATTTGAAGAAGGAGCAGAAAGATCTAAACAAGTTGTACCTGAGTAAAAATGTGATTTATTTCATGTTGTCTTGTTCCAATTTTTTCCTTCCCTAACTGCTGGAAGAAAAGTTTGTGTTTTTCTTATTTCAAAGCCACCAATGGTTCATACCAATGGTGTGACTCTTAAAGATGAATCTAAAATCAAGCTCAGTATATTCAAAAGTTGTTGGAAAATGTCTTCAAAGCAGAAGAAAATGAGGGTTCTGTTGATGAATGTTGAATTAAATAAATGAGATGAGAATGTAAAAAATGTTTTATTCTTGTAAAAAGTGTTTAACTTTAAAAGGTAACCCAACCGAGTGGAAACATTTAAATCTGCTGAACTCAAAAAGAAGATGTTTGTCAAAAGTCACTGTTTAAAGTACAAACTAAAGAAAATGTTCCAGAGTGAAATGCTAAGACGCTTCGAGCAGCCTGCTGAAGCACGGCCCAAATAGTTGATTAAGTCTGAGTACCCCCTCTGGCACAGATTGGCAAACAGCCAACCATAGATTTCAGGGTGGTAACCTCCATCTTCCGCCTGAGTGGAGGACCATGTCACTGGGTGCAGCCGTGTGGCACACTGATGTCTTCTTAATTAACTGACAGAAGAAGATATGTCGGCTTTGCAATCATGGCATTAATATGGAAGAGGGTGTGGGCCACGGATTAATTTTAAGTCCTAACCTTTTTTCTCATAATACTACCTTTAATATCAAAGACAACATTCTACAATTCTGTCTTTAAGATAAAAGACAACATTCTACAATTCTGTCTTTAAGATCAAGGACAAGATGTACAAAGCAAAACATTATTTACTTCAAATAATCAGAGAAAGCAGGTATGACAAGAGGGACAGGTTGTTTTTTTTTTAAACAAAGACAAGGACAAATAAAGCCGCAAGCGGCGATGAACGGGCCCTCGCACACAAGCTGCTGCCTACTATGCGAGCCGCCACATGTAAACCACTGCCTGATATTTGCCACCACATGATGCTAAAGCAAGATCTGAGAGTATATGCTGGCTTAGGTGGTGCAAATGTTCCAAGTTTTTGGCAGATTGCCAAGAAAAGCTCCAAACTTGAGTGCCACGCCCACAATTTTAGTCTGAACAGAATTTCTTTAACAATAATTTAATCGTCAATATGTCTGCTATAGAATGTGCCTTGTTTGGACTGAATCGGAGAAAAACTCTAGGAGGAGATCTTAAAAGTATGCACCCTTATTTGGGCGTCATTCTTCACATTCAAAGCTGTATGTGCGTTTGATGCCCCGCCTAAACGCCTGCCACGCCCACATTTTTTGTCTGATCAAAATTTGTTCTGATAATTTTTTCTCGTCAAGGTGTCTCCTATAGGTTGCCCTTGGTTTGGACTGAATCGGAGAAAAGCTCTTGGAGTTAATAGCGTTTGTATGCACCCTTATTTTGACGCCATTTTTCATGTTCAAAGCTAGGTGGCGCTCTTCCTGTTGAGTTTGGGATATGGGTGCAAGAGGCTTTTTTGTGCGTCCTGATGCCATGAATATGTGTAAAATTTTTCAAGCATGTAGCTCAAAAAACTCGATGCGTAGGGTATTATTTTTAGGGGGCGCTACAGAATTTTTTTTTGCGAGACCTATAATAACTTGCAATTTTCCCCAGGCCCGATGAGTGTGCAAAAATACTCGCGCTTTCATTAACGTTCAGGGGTCCAAAACTGCAATCTCCTATAATATGAAACCCTTAGGGTTACAGTAGGGCCTTCGCCACCATCGGTGCTCGGGCCCTAAATATAAAACAGAGGTGTGTATCTGTTAGAGAGGTTAAGTTTTGGAACAGTTGTGATGAGGAATTTAAAATGTGTAACTCCCTGTGTCTGTTTAAAGGAATGCTTAAAGATAAACAGATCAATAAATATATGGATGAAGTAAACTGTTAATTTGAATCAAATTTCAATAAGATTTTCTGAATTTCTGCTGGTTGACATTTAAATGTTTTGGGATTTTGTTTTTGTTTGTAACTTGTCTCTGAATGAAACGTTTAAAGATTGCTTTGTTATAAAATAACAATTACTTGCACAATGTTGCCTATACGGTATAAGTTATGAAAAAAGGGTAGGCAGAATAAGCCTTCGCTTCAGCCTACACCTTTTTTGGTCAGCATGTAATTGGCTAAAATAGATGTGGATATGTATGCATGTTTATATGTACGCATGAATGTACTTGAGTATGTATGCATGTGTATGTGTAAGTATGCATGTACATATCGATATGTGTGTGTACGTATATGTCTACATATATTTTCTTCATGAATCCCTCAGTGATTGTTTTGTTTATTTGTGATTTTTACATGGCTCCTATGTTGTGGAGGGAAGTGTTGGTTGTTGATGCAGACCAAAATAAACCTAATCTAATCTAAAAACAACATTCTAGAATTCTGTCTTTGATGTCAGAATTTTGAAGAAATGTCAACATTCTAAAGAAGAGTCAGATCTAAACTGATCTTGCTTTATCCCTCGTTTTATATCATTAATAACTAATTCAAAGTAAACTAGTCAGAAACATGAACACTGAGACATAAATCAGCATGATAATAACTAACTATAATGACAGAAACCATGTGTGAGAGAAAATCTAACGTCATAGGATTTTAGAAGTTCAAAAAGGGAAAACAATTGTTTGTTTATTTAAAGATAAACTAGCCAGTTCAATGATGATAAATCAACTTCAGATCAGTAATACCTGTCAAACTTCAGGTAACCTCTTTATCTACCCCAAGCACATTCACTTTTTGGCTGAAACAGTGTCAACAGTTATCAATCAATCAGTTATGAACGTCTGGTAATCTTGGCTGCAGATATATAAATTTTACTTCTGACTCTTCTGTCACTCTTCTGTCCTTCAGGATGTGTTATGCATTCTGAACACCTTACCACGCCCTCCTGCTACACTGGAGAAGGAACTACGAGACCAACTGCTCCAGGTTATGGAAAAGCACATGGAGCGGGTCGGCCTCTCGGTGAGTCCTCCACTCACACACGTCAGTCAGTGACTGATATGATCGATGTGTTTAGTTTTACCTGTGTGACTGTGTGTGTCACAGGTGCAGGAACTAGACCAGCTCAACATCATCCATGTAACGGGAACTAAAGGCAAGGTGAGCCGATACACAGGCTGCTTGTTTGCATGTGGTCATGTTTGATCTGGATCACTGACTCTGCATCAAACCAGATGTGTTTCCATTCACTGAGGTGTTAAGACATTTTCATGGTGTTGGGGTTTCTCTCTCAGGGCTCCACGTGCGCGTTCACGGAGCAGATTTTAAGAAGTTACGGCTTCCGTACGGGATTTTACAGGTAACTCTGCCCTCAAACGTCAAAATGTGAAATCCTGATCTGGTGATCATCTCAGATCCGGCATGTCAAAAGTCCGGCCTGGGGTTAATCACAGACCAATGTCCATTTTCATATGGCCCCTAACTTCCATCTCAAAATCTCATATTCTGAATGATGTGTACACTTGAAGTGCGTGATTTTAGTGCGTATCTTTCCGTCTTGGTTGCAGTTCTCCACATCTGGTCGAGGTCAGGGAGAGGATTCGAATCAACGGACAGCCCATCGAGAGAGAGCTCTTCTATAAACACTTCCTGCAGGTTTTTGAGCAGCTGGATGAAACTAAGGTAGGTCATGTGACAAAATAGAGATGTACAGTTTCAAAAAAGAGGCTCCTGTCAATGGACAAGATGTCAACAGTTTGGTATAAACAGCTGTAGCAGGGTTTCCTCTGGTGTTTTACCGGATTTGGCATTCTTTGTCTGCTTCTCGTCTGTAATTGAGCTCCCTTGGATTGGCAACGCCCTTTTCAGCTGTATAAAGTATGCACTGGCATTACTCTCCCACCAGAACTTGCCCCGTCACTCGGACCGAGTGGGGAACATCCTGCAACATGACTCCTTTTCATAAAACAGGAGTAAAATGGACGAATATCGGCATGAGCATAGGACATTTGGTCTCAATGGAGATCCCTACAGCTTTTTATTGATATAGCGGTCTGTAGACATTGATATGCTGATGTCATGGATCTGATTTCAAAGTTTTGAGACATCTGGATGGAGCTCAGAGTGGAGCTGCTGCCTTCACATTGAAAGGAGCCAGCTGAGGTAGTAGGGGCAGCTGATTGGGATGACTCCTGGACGTCTTCCTTTGGGGTTTCAAGGCGCATCCGACTGGGGACTACAGTTAGAACCAGAGCTCACTGCAAGGATACATATCCTGTGTGGCCTGAGTATGAAGAGCTAGAAAGTGCTTCTGAAGAGAGATCTGGGTTACTTCCTTGGCCTGCTGTCACTGTGACCCTCAAATTAATTTGTGGCTTGCAAAGTGGATTTGATTAATGATTTCCCAAACACTGAACCAAAGGACTGCGTTGCACGATTCCCCTGCTACTACGACACAAGTGTTCTCTGGTATTGTTCATGAGCGTTCATGAATAAGGGATACATCATTAATACTGCCCCAATTTCCTTTCTCTTTTTCAGGATGCTTATGACGGGAGCATGCCGACACCCTTTGGTTTGTTCTCCCTCATGGCGTTCCGGGTGTTTCTCGAGGAAAAGGTAACCGAAAGTCCCACGCTGTCTCCACAAACCTATATAGCGCCAAATGTTCTCCTCAGACTCTTTCCAAACAGAGCAGGTCTAGACCGTACTCTATGTTCTATTATTAACAAAGACCCAACATCAAGTCAGGACCAAATCCAGTCCCATCTTACAGACAGGACTCAGCCTGATCTCATCTTAAACCACCATGAGCAGAGCACTTTGCAGCATTTAGCAAGTTACAGTGGCAAGGACAAACTTCCTTTAACAGGCAGAAACCTCCAGCAGGACCAGACTCATGTTAGACACACATCTGCTGAGACCGTGTTGGAGAGAGGGATAGAGGGAGATGAAGGGACAGAGAGATGATAGTGGAGAGATGGATAGTAGTAGTTGTAGCAGCTGGAGTCTGGCACATCCACAGCAGCAGAGATCCAGAGGAACCTACGAGACAAGGGAGCTTAGGGACTCCAGAAAGGTATATGGTTAGTAACTTTAATGGGACAGGAAGAGTTAAAGTGAGAGACATGCAGACAGAGGAGAGAGAGGGAAAGACAGTATCCCAATGTGCCAGTTCTCCCGGCAAAGTAGACTGGCCTGTCTCTCTTAGGACCATTGTTTTGGTCGGACAAATCATATTTCATCAAACTTTCTTCACCTACATTTTTTCTCTCCAGGTGGATGTAGCGATAATTGAAGTAGGGATTGGTGGACATTATGACAGCACCAATGTGATAAGGTAAGACTTTCAGTGCGCAACATACCTGTGCATGTACTCGGTGTTCTGCCATGTTGGGAAGCATGTGGATTAAATTTGGGGATTAATGGCTCAAACCAAAACTTCCTCACATAATGGGACCAGCCTGTTATCTGTGTTCAGCTTGCGTTACTAATTACCTGCCATTACCTCCACCTACCTGTAAATCAATTAATTTAGCTGCTCCTTGGGGGTAAGGGTGAGGGTTACAGTTCCACACTAAAAATGCACTTCTTGGCACAAGATTGAGCTGTTGCAAATTTTTAAAGGTCTTAGACTTGCGGTCTTATAAAGGCAGTCCTGAATCTGCGCCCACCAGGTCTGCAGACACATGCAACCTGGTAGGTTGGTTGGCAGTCAAGACCGGGTTTAAGTGACCTATACAACATGGCTGATACAGTGAACAAACCAATGAAAGGATACTTTGACCATGACGTTTCACTTACAGATTCATCAGCAGCAGCATAAAATGGACTGTTGTTGTATTCTGGGTCAACAGGAGGCCATGGGTGTGTGGTATCTCATCGCTAGGTCTGGACCACATTCAGATCCTTGGAGACACCTTTGAGAAGATCGCCTGGCATAAAGGAGGAATCTTCAAGGTGTGCTGCAAAGACAAATTAATGATGAGTGCAAGGGACAAGACCAAAATGTAGGCATGTTTCTGAGGGTGTTGAACCCCTCCGTGAAACTGGATCTAACTCTCTCCGGTATGTTTTCAGCCAGGGGTTCCTGCCTTCACTGTCAAACAGCCAGAAGATGCGATGGCTGTGCTCAGAGACCGAGCAAAAGAGATCGGAGTAAGTGCCTAGTGTCAGTAGCATTTGGTGCAGTGTGTCAGGTCTCTTAGTTTGATGTGATCCTGTCTCACTTGTTCTTGTAGTGTCCTCTTTGGGTGTGTCCTGATCTGGAGGACTACGAGACGGACTGTGAACCTCTGCATCTGAGCCTCGCAGGGAAGCATCAGCACTCCAACGCCTCCCTGGCCCTCCAGCTGAGTCACAACTGGCTTCAGAGAAGATGGCTACCTGGTGAGGGTGGAGTGTCGAGGTTAAGGAATGGTGTCTTGAAGTCCGTGCCAGTTTGGAAAGGACTGATTGCTTGGACCCTAGAAGTGCTACCTAGGATCCCTTCATCAGATTGACCTCACACTTGACACCACACTCTCTTGCATCCTCATCTGTTTATCTGCATTATCTTAAGGAGTGTCCAGTGTTTGTTCAAAACATGTGTTAGTCATTAGCAGGCTGAGGATTACGGTAGGTCTGTTAGAAGCTTTTCCAGGACACTCCTCTCAAGAATCTTCACTAGTTAATATTTTCTGAAGGAGTGTCTTGTGATACCACTTTCAGCTTCTTAGGTGCATCTTTTGATCTCTTTTGGTGCATACTCATGTGATCGACTTCACTTGACAATGCATTCCTTTGGTCCCACAGCATGTGGTGCTGATCAGAAGGACTGGTTGTGATTCACAAAGGAGAAACAGATCAACGAAGACTCTGTCTTTTTAGAGTTATACATGTTTTTACTTTTACATCTTTATTTATAGGGGGGAGGACAGTGGATAGGGAAGAGTGGGGAAAGGACATGTAGGAAGGAGGTTGCGGGCTGGAATTGAACCTGCGCCGCCCGCTTTATGGACATGCAACTTAACCATCAGGCTAAATCTGCACCCAGACCCTGTCTTTTTAATGAGATTAGATCTCAATGTTAAGAAGAACATCATTAATCATTAGAATAAAGAGACGGGTCAGCTCTCAGAAGGAAATAGCTCCCAACTGTTTGGTTCCATAAAAGTGAGGAAAGGGACATTTTGGACAACGCACCTTTTCAGAGACTTTACTGTTTGTATTTTACATGTCGTAAAGATTCCCTCTCTGCGTGGGCCAAAGGAGGTTGAAAACAATCTTGTACAACCATCATTACCCGGATGCTAAGCATTGTGGCAGTAATGTCTGAGGACTACCTTGTACTAATGTTGCCTGTCCAATGTTGGAGCAGGATTTTAGACTCTCATTTTTTACGAGCTGCCCTCTCTCAACAGTCAAAAGCTTTCCCACCATCTCTGCTGAGAACACAGGTGTACCTCAGGCAGCTGCCTTCAAGCCCAGTCCTGCCGTGGTGAAAGGTGATATCTCAGAGCAGAACATCTGGACTTCTTTGAACCTTTTTTCCAGTTTAGATGTAACATCCTCCAGTATGGTTTCTTGTGTTTTGTCTCAGGGCTGGCAGAAACTGTGTGGTCTGGAAGGACTCAGATACTGAAACACAAAGAAGTCAC
The DNA here is from genome assembly GCF_009762535.1 of Notolabrus celidotus. Taxonomy (NCBI): domain Eukaryota; kingdom Metazoa; phylum Chordata; class Actinopteri; order Labriformes; family Labridae; genus Notolabrus; species Notolabrus celidotus. Next base: position 17,518,053 of record NC_048290.1, read on the forward strand.
ATACTTCCTGGATGGAGCTCACACCATGCGCAGTATGCAGGCCTGTGCAGACTGGTTCAATGAGACCTCAGCTCAGTATGAAAGAAAAGCAAGGTGAGCATCACACGCTAGACACATGACTCTCAGCTTGGGCTTCTATCTACATCTGCCAATGAATTCGGTACATAGTTATGACAATTCTGGCAATCACCTGCCAAAGGAAACCAAACCAGATGCCATTTGGTTTGATGTCATCTGATGACAAACATACTTTTTAAAGGAGTGCCACTCTCTCCTGAAACAAAGCCAGATGTTCTGATGGTCACCAAAGAGCAACTTTTAAATGTTTTCACATGAAGCTGTCGTCCAGTTTTTTAAACAATAATGAGCCGGAGCACCGTTTACTCCAACTAATCAAATATTATTTTTTTGTAGTGGACCTGTGGCCAAGGTTTTGCTCTTCAACATTACAGGAGACAGAGACTCAGCAGCTTTGCTTAAACCATTGGTGGTAAGTAAACTTGATTCCAGCAATCAAAGCTAATATCTTTAAAAGTATTACTGTCCATTTTCAGCCAACGTGAGTATTTGCAAACAAACAGTTGTACAGGACATGGCAGTTAGGAATGCCTTGGGTCCTGGTATGATACTGATTTGTCTGTACCAAGAATATCCTTAAAAATTTAAGTAAATTGTGAGTTGCCATTTGTGCAAAATTCAACACTTTGCTGCTTTAGGTCCTTTTAATTCAGCAGCCAAGTGTAACGTCGATCAGATGATGGATCCAGAGATTCGCAAAGGACAGATAGATAGATGTTTACTGCAAATCCAACATAAATAATGAAATAATAATAAAGATTTGTGTCCGACTCATAGAGAAATGTATTGTCTTTTAAAGCTAGAAGGTTTTATTTTGTCACGTTAATGTTCTGCAGAAATTCAAGTCTTTTTACCTTTGTTCTTTTCAGCCCCAGCATTTTGACTTTGCTGTGTTCTGCCCAAACATCCGAGATACCAGCACGTTTTGTCAAACAGGTGAGATGTTTCCATCTATCAAACTCAAAACCAATGTCATGTAGCCTCTGATGGTCCACAGTATGGAATTATTTTGATAAGTCAACAAAAATGCTAAGCAGAGCTGTCCTTAATCTAACGCCGGTTACCGTGCTGTGCCCGGCTCTGAAACCACACTGATATGGGCTTTGGATGTCAGCTCTATAAATATAAACCTTTAAAGCATCCTGTTATCAAAGTTGTGCTTGTCCAATCCAGGTTAAAATCATACTTATGTAGAGGATCTGTCAAATTATTTAAACACTTTCCTGATTTATCAGAACAAGGAAAGACGATGAATAATGGGAATCAAGGATGACATCCAGTGGTAGCCCTAAAAGGAAGAAACCGTTTTTTATACACACCCAACAAACTGTAGTCAAGGTTTGCTAACCCACAACCTAGCTAACTTAAATGAAATATTTTACTGACATTGTTTAAATAAGTGTGGCATTGAGATATTTGACCACAAACGGTGCTCGTACTGGTCGCAATCATAGGAGCAAAATCAACACATTAGCAATTACTCTCCAGACTTTGACGCCAACCTTATATTGATTGTTGAATTGTTTAATTGATTTTTGTATTTTGAAATGTTACATCTACATGTAGAATTATGTTTCTATGTCTACTGTTAAATGTAATGTTGGAACCTGCAGCTGTACTGATAACAAATTCCACCAGCTTGGCTGTGTGGTCAATAAAATAATCAATCAATCAATCAATCAATCAATCAATCAATCAATCAATCAATCAATCAATCAATTAATCAATCAATCAATCAATCAATCAATCAATCAACTACATAAATCTATGCAGTTAGCATTACATCAGTGACAGCTAGCCCGCACCTCAGATAATCATTGAGTCATCTGCAAACATGGTAAGTTTTAAACGACAGCGTTTTGTGAATTATATCAGTTACAGAACATTTGTCAGTAATGCGTCAATACAAACAGCTAGTTAGCTTTTTAGCTAGATAGCATTTTGATACGTAATGACAGCTAGCACAATGTCAACTACAAACAGCCAGTTATCCAACGCATGTTTGTTGAATTTTCTAAGGAAATGAAAAGCGCATTGATACCACTCTCATGATTTGGAGGCTGGACATGGTTAGACTAGTTTAGACCATAAAACAACGTATGTAACTTCTTAAAACAATGTAATATGAATTTAATCAGTCTTTATATGTTGCTTCCATGTCTCTCAGATCTTTGGAACACACCCATCTCTGTAGAGGACATGATGACTCGCTGCTCGGTAAACGAAAGGAGCTGGAGACTTCAAAACAATCTAGAGGACGTCAATGGTACTCATCTGCTCATTGAGGACTCCCTGTCCACAGTCCCTGAGAGGAAAGTGGACACTCTGGTCTTCCCCTGCATCCTTAGCGCCCTCCAGTGGATCACCCAGGGCAGGGATCCACAGCTAACAGATTCAGCAAACAGAGTCCTGCCAGTTAAACCCTGCATCCAAGCCAAAGTTGCTGCACTCTGTGATGCAGCAGAGATCCACGTCCTCATCACTGGAAGCATCTATCTGGTGGGAGGAGCTCTTAAAAACTTAGACCCAGAGTCCTACAAGTAAATAGATTGTGCTAATGAAGTTAGTGAGTTACATCTCAGATTAAAGAAAGGGAGGGTGCTCATTCTAGATTGTGGGATTGTAGTTTTAGTTGTTAACCTTACAGGGTTGGTGTTGGCAACAGTGATGACCACTTAATGTATTTAAATGTGGATGAAAGTGCACAAATTTGAAGTATGAATACCACAGTGACGGGCACTGACAGGTGATGTCAGCTGGGGCTGCAGTATTGACAACGTGCTCATGTCGCTAACCAAAACATGCATTAAACTTACTATATAGTGTTGTTTCTAAGATGGGTCCAGTCCTCAGTTGGGTCCAGTCTTCACTGTCACAGATTCTTGTGTGGGTTTGAAGCAGACTCTCACGGTTATGTAAAATTCAATGACTCTTGTGTTAGTGTTTGTTACGTTTCTTCTCACCGTTCCTCCTCTACTCTGATAATCCAAAGCACACAGCGCTGCAGGAGCCTCATTGGTCGACATAGCTGTCAATCATGGCCTTTACATGGAAGAGGGTTTGGGCCAATGATTATTTTTAAGTCCAACCTTTTTTCTCATAATACGTTCCAAGACAGCATTCTAGAATTCTGTCTTTAAGATCAAAGACAACATTCTAGAATTCTGTTTTTGGTGTCTTTTATATCATCAATAACTAATTCAAAGTAAACTAGTCCAAAAATTAAAACTGTGACCTAAATCAGCATGATAAGAACTATAACTATAATGACAGAAACCTTGTTTGACAAACATTTATTTGACCTGTGCTTCGGATTTTACAGTTTGATCTACATTCCATCTGTTAACATTAAGGAGGCAGAGTTTATGACCTATACTGCAGACATTCAGCAGGGGGAGCTCTACCTGATTTGGTTTCACTTTCAGTCTTTATAGTTTACGAATGTCTTGTGGTTGAACCATAGAGGTGTGATGGTTATTATCTCAGGTGTATTGATAAAAAAGCTGCAAACTAACAGTCTAACCCACCAGATGTTGCATGGACTACATGAAGTAAAGAGTTGTCATTTTCTCTCCTGTTCAACATGTAATGTTTCTACAGCTTTCAAAATTCTTTCATGATTTATTTTTCCTGTGTGGCTCTTGAAAATGATCATTAAATACAATATTAAATCAAAGTTAATGGCTCTTATTATTTATGATTTGTCCTCTCCTGTTCCTGGAAGGATGCAGGATGTAGCAGTTCCATAGACTGTATAAAATATGGACGTAGTATCCGTGACGTCACCCATCTGTTTCTGAAGCGCTGTTTTGAGGCCAATCATCAGCTGGAGCCATATTGCTGCTGTCGAGCGAGTGTGACGAAAAGAGGCAGGCTCTGAGGCTCCAAGCTAACAGCTACAGTGTTCCCACCTGCCAATCAAGTCAGCTGTGCCTCTCATTGGAAGACTCCTGAACTTAATATCCTTGAAATTTCTGCGTGTGAAAAAATTCACCCCCCGTACAGTGTGTGCCAATCGAGAAATGAGCTATCGAGACTACACTCGTCTTTGTACCAGGCTGTAAACATGTTTATTTCTGCTGTAAAGATCGGCTTTTTTTCGAATTTGTGTGTATATGGTTTCTGGTACTTCCGGAGGCAGCCTGAAGCGGATCCTCGATGAACCGCAGTTTTTAGCACTTCTGCATTGGACTCATATTTTTAGACCGGAGGTTGCTGCTTGGTATGGATACCTGTCTATGAGTGTGTGGTTGAGCAATATATAATAATATATGTGGTATAGCAATTTATTACAATGAGTATAATTAAATAACAATGGTTAAACGTTTTTCAAGACTTGTTTATAACATTTTAAAGATATACAGTTTCTAGTCACATTGGAATAATCAGATTCATGTTCCAAGATGGCATCACTGACGGTCGCCCTGGTACTGTGCTCTCTTGTACATGTTGCATTTTTCTCTTTTTCAAACTCCTCCCCTCTGGTCTTCAAACTCCTCCTCCCCTCCGGCAGGCACTACAGATCACTGTGCGCCAAAACAACCCGCATTAAGAACAGTTTCTTCCCCCAGGCTGTGGCTGTTTCCGAAATCGCCTACTATACTAGCAGTACGTACTGATATGTCCAAAATTCAGTATGTAGTAAGTAGTATGTGAACAAGAGCAAAATCTGCAGTATGCCAAAACTCCCCGGATGTCTACTGATTCGGGAAAATATCTCAGTGTGCATCGGACCAGTCTTCCTCGCGTACTGTTTCCCATAATGCACAGCGCACGTTCCGCTTTTTCTTTTTCCTCATTTTTTGACGGGAGGAAATCCGTTTTTGGGTGCTGTGAAAGTTATCAAATTACATATAAACCACTTCCTAACTTTTTAAATCATAAATGGATGCTAAATAAGCTTTTTATTTATCGGCTTCGCCGTTGTTTACTGCCGCTTTCCGAAACCGGAAATCCAGCGAAGTCTGGCTCAGCATGCTGCATGACAGATCGGACAGAACAGTCATACTACATACTAAATTCAAATGCAGTATGGAGTAGGCAATACCTACTGCCTACTACATTAGTAAGTAGTATGTAGCAGGCCGTTTCGGAAACAGCCTGTGACTCTGATGAACACTAAACCATAACGGCGTCATACCTGTCAGATAAAAGCTCTCTGTAAATATACATGCAAACATACAATGCAACACTTCTCCAAGCAGAATTCCATATTTGTATTTTTTTTTATTATTTAACTACTATTTTTTTAATATAAAAACTACCTCTGCTACTCACCACTGCACTGTTATCATATTATTTTAGTCTGTACATATTAGTCATGCCTATTTGTTGTTCTTTTGTATTTATAGCTGATGTTATTGTTATTACATTTTTATTTTTATTTGTATGTCTTATTCTTATGCCTTGTACAAAGAGAGCACAGTTTACCAAGTCAAATTCCTTGTGTGTTCAAGCATACCTGGCCAATAAAGCTGATTCTGATTCTGATTCTGATAAATATTCCAAAATGTGGTGGCCCGAAAGTATGTTCTTCTGGTGGCATCAACCATTAAAATATAAAGTAAAATATATTGATTAAACTAAATTTAAAAATTACAGATTTAGATGGTTTCATAAAGATTTTAATAGAAAAATGTTTCCTTTTGAAGATTATTTCATGTATGTACACTCCAGGACAGCAGTTGGCGGTATTCCCCTTTAACGTTGATTTTTCAGCCTCGTCAGCAGAAAAACCAAAGAAGAAGAATTTGTGTGACGCAGCCTATGGACGCAGCACGTACAGCGCAGTGACGTAGTGAGCACAGGGCGCTCTGCTGCTGGCGCTGAGTTTAAAGAGTAACCTGGAGGAGCTCTGCTGGGGAAAAACCTTCTCTATATTCAATTCTTTTTAAATATCTTATTTTTAATCCGACCCGGGGATGTCAGGAGAAAGGTTAGTGACCGCGGGGCTCGATGTGTTGATGTTTTAAAGTCGTTTTTAATTTTTAATCCTGATGTTTGAGCGTGTTTGTGAAAATGGAGCCAACTCTGAGTTCCTGTTTGTCTTTATTGTTGTGTTATAACTGCAGAAATACAGCTTCAATTCATGCTGCATTAGATTCATGCTCGCTTTAATGTGTAAATGTGAAGTGTTTACATCAAAAATTGATTAAAGAGATTAACATGAATAATGATCGATACCGCGCTTTCCAGTGAGCCAGGCCTCTCTCTCTCTCCTGACCATGCTTCCTCATGCTTTAACATCATAAATAACACACTTAATCTACATAAAATAAAACAATGCAACTCCTTTAACATATATCGATTTATATTGAAGTGATTTGATGTGTTTGTTTTGTTGTGTGGTGATTTTGCGCGGTATCATGGCTGCAGAAATATGGCGGGCATGAGAGCTTCTTCTTCTCTACAGGAGTCTCTCTGTCTCTCTATCTCTCTCTCAGATGTTCCCTCAGGATTATTCTATCAAAACACAAACAAACATGTAACTATGAAACAGTCTGATGAGTCTCTCCCTCCCCCAGCATGCCTTTGCAGGACCTGCCCTGTCTGAGCCTCCAGACCTCCATGCTGTCCCAGTCCAGCAGGAGGAGCAACAAGCGCAAGTCCAGGAGCTGCCTCATTGAGGGACTGGACACTGAATGCACCCCATCAGACCTGATCCAGCAGTGGTCCCCGAGCCACAAGCACCAGAGGCTGCTCTGCAAGGGGAAGGAGAATGAGGAGAACCCGTTTGTGCTCGCCAGGAGGTCCAGGAGGAAAAGAGGACCCACATCAGGTTAGAGAAGTCCTACTGTCTCCTCTTAACATCTGCAGCACGAGGGAATGTGTCTCTGTGGTTTGGTGCAAAAATAATGAACAGAGAATGAAAATAGAAATGGAATAGAGACTTATCTTCTAGAATAAAAATAGTGTGAAGTGTGAATCCAAACAGCTGAGATCTTCACCCTGACTTCGTCCTGACATCTTCCTGCATGCTGCCAGTGAAATATCTGGAGGAAATATCTGCGTAATATGTTGTTCTAAAGTCAGAGACTGGGACACTTTCTGGTTTGAGAACTAAACACTAAAATGCATAAAGGGGTCACACTCAAACTTCTAAAGGTGCATGACTCCACAGAAGCTACTAAAGAGTCTGCACACTAAATGTCTAATGAGCAATGGAGGCGTTTCAGCTGAAGCCTTCCTCAGTGTGACTTACTCGTTGCTGGTCTGTGATATTTGAACAGATTTAAAGATGTTAAGAACATTTAGGAGCGTGCAGGTGTGTGCCTCAAAGACCGTGAGAGTGGAGACTATCTTTCTGTGAGTGGCTGCAGTGAGTTGTCTGAAGCTTTACCTTAAACTGCTTCTCCTTCTACAGGTATCTCATGGGATCATCTCCCCGAGGAGCTCCTTCTCAGGATCTTCCTCTACCTCCCTCTGCAGGATCTCCTCCGAATGTCCAGAGTTCGCAAGCGCTGGCATCGCTTAGCGTGAGTCTCTCATCGAGTGCATCGTGCTTCCTCTCTGTCTTTCTCCTGTTCTGCTTCGTCTTATTTCTGTCACATTCACACCTGAAGATCCCCCGTCTCACTCTACTCCGTCTGTCTGTCCCAGGTTCGATGAGTCTCTGTGGCACAGTGTGGACCTGGAGGGTCTGACCCACATGGATTCAGCTCTGCAGCAGGTGCTGAAGACCGGCGTCCGCAGGCTGCGCTGCCCTCGCTCCTTCATGGAGGAGACACAATTCACAGGGACTAGGTGAGTCTGAGAGCTCGGTCTGTTCCTGCAGGATGAATCCAGAGAGCGTTTTTCTTTTGCCTTAGAACAAATGATTTAAACGTCCTCTCCGTCTTCAGCCCGCTGCCGATAGTCCAACTGGATCTGTCGAGCTCTATTATTTCCACCTCGGCTCTGGAGAGCATCATCTGTCGCTGCATGCTGCTGGAGCATCTGAGCCTGGAGGGTCTGCAGCTCTCAGACACCATCATCACGTAAGATGTGCAAACATTCCCTGCTTTGTTTAAATGTTTTACACCTGGGCCTCCCTTATCTTTGCATGTTTTGGTGTGCTAAGGTACTAACGTTTTGCAGTTTCAGGATTAACAAAGTTCTGCAACGTAAAGTCCTTCAGAACAGACGTGCTCCGTTAAAATCAGGGGCTTTAAAGGGTGTTGTTTCTATTCAGTGTGAAACCTCCACACAGAGACTGGTGCGTGTCTGCATCAGTCCTGCGGTCCACTTCTGTCCTGAGTCAGCATCTTAACCTCTCTGATGATGTTTTATTTTGTCTCTGTATAATAATCCTTGATTTGTCTCCGTCAGCTCTCTGTCCAAAAACACAAACCTCCTGCAGCTGAACCTGAGCGGCTGCTCTGGCTTCTCCGCTGCTCCGCTGGCCGACACGTTGAAATCCTGCAGCAGGTCAGAACTCTGCTCATGAGCTTTCATTCATTCATTCATTCTCCACCTCTATTGCTCACTCGTGTGTGTTTCTGTTTCCTGTGCAGAATAGAGCAGCTGAACATCTCATGGTGTGACTTCAGTAATAATCATGTGAAGAGTGTGGTGGAGAATCTGAGCCCGGCTGTGACGAAGCTCAACTTCAGCGGCTACAGAGAGAGCCTCACACTGGACGGTGAGTGAGGGGTTAATTATCTGTGTTCTAATGTGAGTACGGGAACAACAGGATAAATCCTTTGGTTTCTGTTTGTAGTCTGAGTAGTGTCAACTGTATGTCTGTATGGAGAGCAAAAGCAGGAGGAACACAATCCAGCGTGATCCCGGCTCCCATGGTTGTTAATCTAAGGAGGATTTCTTTAGAGCAGCTAACAATCTGTTCGAGATCAAACATTTACACTGAGACACAAATCTGCTTGATGCTGTGTCACTAAAGACAATCAGCTCTTAGATTTCCTGACTTCCTGGAACGCATCTAAAATGATGGATCCCACCTCCATTCAACAAACAAACATTGTAAAAGTAGTCTTCTTCTCCTCTTGAGGACAGACCTGACAAAGCTTTTTACTTTCAGCTACAACTAACCTGTAATTACAGATTCTGATTCAGAATCATGTTGAATCTGGATCTCAGTGTCTGGATTTAAGTCTGAGAAGGGTTCTGGTCTCTGTCTGTAGTCTGAAGTATCCACCAATCAGGTGTCAGCAGGAAAAAATATGGAATTCAGCTGATGGCCCAAAGCCTGAGATGACTGACTGTGTCATGTTTGTTTACAGATGTGAAGGTGCTGGTGACGAGATGCCCCCAAATCCAGATTCTAGACTTAAGGTACGTGTCCCTTCCTTGACTGTGTTGAAAAAAGGTCTGCTCGACACGTCAATCACAGGTAGCCCCGCCCCTAACTCCTCCCCCTCTTCCTGCTCTCTGAATGGGACCATCAATTACTAAATGTACATCATGCTGTGGTGAAGAAGAAACTACAGATTGAGACCATAAACTCATTAGTGTTTACTGAAGATGTTGTGTGCTGCCCCCTGTGGCCTTCAGTAAAACATGTCCTCTCTCTGGTTTGTGTTACAGTGACAGCACTCTGCTGATGGCCGACAGCTTCCACGTCCTCAAACAGCTGACACATCTTCAGCAGCTGTCTCTGAGCCGCTGCTACCACATCCACCTCGCTGCACTCACGTAAGCTTTCTGATTTTTAAACTTTATACTTATTCATAAACTACCAGGAGAAGAGAGGAGAAGACGAAAACATGCACTTTGTAAATAAGTCCTTATCCCTGCAGGGATCTGGGCCAGATGTTCCCCTCGCTGTCCTTCCTGGAGGTTTTCGGTCTCATTCAGGACCCTCAGCTCGTCTCTCTGAAGAAGGAGCTTCCTCGGATCAGCATCAACTCCCGCCCGTTCTCCAGCATCGCCCGGCCCACGCCAGCCTGCAGACCCTACAACGACTGCGCCATGTGGAACAGGAAGTGTCGTCTGAGGGTGAAACTGTAAACCTCAGCGTTACGTTACGTGTCAGTGTTGTTGCTGCTGGTGGAATTAAGGGTCCTGGAAACGCCCGCTTTTAGGGAAACGTTAAATTTAGGATTGGGTGCTGAATCCAGTTTTTCTTGAATGTTTTAATTCAGACTTTTAGTGAATTTTTGGATCCGTTTGGGTTCGAATAATGTCTTAATTTAAAATATGTTGTCATGAAAACGTGGTTTTAAAAGGCTCAAATGAATGTCGACGTCTATCAGATGTCTGTAAATACTTGGAGCTGCTGATGTCTCAGACATTTTACAGGAAGTCGAGCTCTCGGCTGAATAATGAGATGAAACCTGGGATTTAAATCAGTGACAAAGTTTTAATGTAAAACAAAAGATCACTCCAAACCAGCTGTGAATATCTGTGAAACCACTGTTACAGGAAACATCACGTTCAGATTTTACTGCTTCAGGTTATCATTAATGTACATGAGTTTCATGATGACCTGATTATGTCAATGTATAACGTGCTGTATGCTCGGTGTTGTCGTCATTTCAAACGTCATACAGGCGGACGTTTACTGTTTTTACCTTAAGTTCGTTTTTTCAGTAAAACAAGTAATCTTAAACTTCTGTTTGTGTGTCTGAGCTTCTTTACATCACCTGAACTTAGCGCTAACGCTGCTATCTTTAAACCTTAGAGATTATTTTGTTTGTAGTGAAGGCGACTCGTTGGCTAAACCCTTCGACCTCTGAGCGTTCACACATGGTTAACAGGTCAAATCAAAACTGCAGGAAGAAGAGTCAGTAATGAGCGTAAATAAAGACACCAAGGCGTTTTCTTTTCAAACAACTTTATCTGATTCAAAGACAAAAACGGAAACATGAAGTTCATGAGGGACTCTGCCTTTGGCACGCTTCATTTGACAGTTTCTTGATCGTTCTATAAACCCGTCTTTAAACAGAACCTTGTCGGTTCAAAGGAAGAAGGATTATAAACAAGATTTTACTTTAAAGCTCCTGTGAGGAAGTTTCTGTTTTATTTAGTGCTCCTTGTGGACAAAGCAGTCCTTACATCACTGTCCTCAGCCAGAGATATACTTGTTTTAACTACGTGTTTGTGTGCACGTCATCAAAAATTAGAACGATGTGGACGCAGCAGGCATTATGCACATGGATATGAGCAGCGTAGAGTGTTACGATTAAGAGGCCCTGTGCAGATCGGCGGCTTGAATGTTGTCTGAGGAGGGAGACCGATGCAGAAGCGGAAAAACACTGAAACAAAACTGGCAAGCGCTCCAGGAGAACCTGCGTCAGAGTGGCGATACTTACTGATAGCACGTCTGCTGATTTTGTGCCACAAACTGTGTCGAAGCTAAACAAGCTGTGAACTGACTGTTGAAGCAGTCCAAGGTGAAGTCTTTGGCACAAATAAACAAAATGGCAGCCGGCACCTTGTTAAAAATAAACAGCATCTTCTGTTTTCTTTGGTCCTGGTGTTAGGACAGATTATTGACAAATTTGGCGTCTGTAACTGTTGGCTTCTTGACTCTGCAACATCGAAGCAAAACCACGATAGTGTCAGAGGAAGTAGAGTCACTCAGGAAGTGGGAGTGGCTTTGCATGCAGGCCAGTGAGAATCACTCCTGTCGTTACATCACCACAGGAGAAAATTTATAACCCCTTGCGGGAATACAGAATTAATGCAAAGGCCTTTTCGCCTCCACATTCTCAGGGTTGCATGAGAGGAGGACTAAATCTGCATGATAGGAAGCAAGGAACAATGCATGTTCCATCATATGGGACCCTTAAAGACAAGCTGATTGATGAAGTCCACAATTATATGAACATGATGATGCGTCTTTACCACTTCTACACATAAATGGAAACAAGTCCGGGACTGCTAACGTTCGAACATGGAGGGAAATGCTGGAAGAACCTATTTGAGATAAAGAGTTTCTATCCCGTGAATCCGGAAGTTGCATCTGCCCTGAGCTCTCTGGTGCGCCCTCTAGAGATATCCTCCAGTAAGTCGCGTAGTGCATGGTCATGTATGTTTGCAATTACGTTCATGAGGCAGTTTGTTGTGTATGTGAACACAAGATGAAGCAAGTATATCTCCGGCCTTCAGGGAGCTGTAAGTCATCTTGTCTGACACTTATTCCCTCACCGCTTTTAGAGGCATTAAAAAATTAAAGTAAATCTTGATCTGATGGTCTCGTGTAGCTCATAAAGAGGCATAACTGTGAGTTACAGTGTGTTTCATTACCGGCCAAAACTCTTCACAGGAGCTTTAATCACAGGTGTGAACAGGAGATCTATCAGGTCTTAGTTTGTACTCTAGTCATTCTGAATGCAACACTTTGTTTCAAACTGTCTCATCTTATAAATCCAACATCTTCATACATTTAACGTCAAGCTGCTTTACAGGTCCAAACATATTTTTTGCATCATTTTGAATCCATTAAAGTTAAAACTGACGTGTCTGTTGTGGAAAACTCTGTCACGTGCTAATTTTCCGTGCTGTGGGAGGTTACAGATTCTGACTTTGAACTAAAATGTGGAGCAAGGATCTCTCTTTAAAAATTGAGTTCTGCTTTTAGTGCACTTCCTCAGCTCCTCTCAGACTCCAGTGTTTCAAACGTCTAGAAAATATAGAAGCTATGTTTCAAAAATATCTTTAGTCGACGGACAAGCCGAGCCGAGCAGCTGAGCTTCCTGTTCACCGTACAGAAACACCTTTAAACGTTATAAATTAACTTCCATCACATCGCATTTCTTCTTCCACATACTTCATCATGAACACACACTCTTTAGTTTATCTCTACTCGATCTAAAATACACCATCCAGCTGCGACAGGAGCACCAAACAGGGATTCATCCGCTGCTGAAAAAAGTACCCGATAAATGCATGTTTCATAGGTTTGATCAGAACTACAGAGAACAGCTGCAACGACACTGTAGATTATAGTGAGCTTATATTCTGCTGGAGGGATCTGAATGATAAGGTGATAAAAAAAAGGAGATGAACTTAGATTTTTGCTTTTATAAAGGTAATGAATGAAAGGCTGTACCGGTGACGCACCGTGAGAACCGTTTGTCTGCTGACTTCTGTTACAGGAATGCACCAAACCAATACTGATACTGATACAGGTATACTGTTTACTGGTGAATTTGTTTATGGAAGCATACTTTTCTACAAATCCACTATTTAAACTTTTTAAATCTTCAGATCTTAACTTAATGCTTCATCATGATAGAGCTGATTGAGCCAGAGGATCAGGATGTGATAACCAGATGTTTTGGGTTGCATAATGACCAACTTCAAAATGACAGAGTCAAATTTAAAGGATTTATCTAATTTGCAGCTATTATTTCTAAGAGTTCGCCTCCTAATTTCACTTAAATTTGATTATGTCCATTAATCACAACTCTGGCGGCGATCAGGGTGTCTTAAAAAGTGTAGCTAGGGACGCTCCAAAGAGACTACCTCCCAAGCTCTTTAAGAGGATATTTAAATTCTGAACAGTATAAAGATCAGAAAACTGCAGGTTAGTATCCTCATGTCTGTGCTGGTTCCTCATGTCTCTGGTGGAGTGGTTATATGTCCAGACAGCCTACATACAACTTTATCTCCATTTACTAGATCAACATACTGACAAACCACACCGTGCTACCAGATGACATAATCACCTGTGCTCGTTTACATCCAGGTAGCAGAGCGTTCAGAGCGTTCAGAGCGTTAAGAGCGTTAAGAGCGTTAAGAGCGTTAAGAGCATTAAGAGCATTATGACATTAGCCTTTAACTGGAGATACAGCGCTGGCTGGTGGCGGGAGGCTGCACTACAGCTGAGACTACAGGAATGAAGTTGGAATAACACGTTTCACTGACTTGCAATACTGGTGCTGACCAGCGAGGGCGACGACGCTTAGTTTTCTGTAGTCAACTAATCGTGCTACAGCTGAGCAAATGTTTGGCTGTTTTTTTTTTGAGGGTTGAATCGAGATTTTGGTTGCTCGAAAACTTTTATCAGTTTTGAATTAAACTCATGACACCCCCCCAGCTCTGTCCTTTGTTTTTAGCAAGTGGTGAAAAATTGTGAGGACACTGAGCAGCATGCAGGAGCAGAAAAGAGTATTTTCAGAGCGGTGGACCCCTGATCTGATCCTCAAATACACATCAATCATCATCCAGGCTAATTTATAGATTTATGACAGAAGTCAGCTGATTAACGTTTGCTCCGCCTCTCATGGAGACGTGTTGGTGCTTTAATGCGATGAGAGATGGCTGAGAGTAAGTGTTTTTTAAACTATCTACAAACTGATGCAGCTGTTTGATCCTGTTACAATCAGCGGATGTTGGTAAAGGGATTAAAAATAAAAGGATAATCTGATTGGGAATAACACATTTGGGAAAAATCACTCTTCATAAAACAAAAGTAACGATGATACCTTTTTCTCCTTCAGGTATAAAAACAGGTGAGGAGGTTAGCATCTACGAGCAGAGGACGGGGACTCTCAGTTCTCCAGGAGAACCGTCCGCAGCTGGTCCTCCTCGCTCATGGTGATTGAGGCGATGGCTCCGTCGTTGAACTCGAACGACGTCCCGCCGTCGACCACCATGCAGGCGTCCCAGCACCGCGAGCGCACACACACCCTGAAGGAAGCAGACACAGAAACATTCAGACGAGTTCACGGCTTCGTTATCGTCGATGTTACGCTCGATGTGACACCAACCTGCTGGCAAATCCTCTCTGTCGGCTGCTGGAGAACACGCGGTTCACGATCGGCTCCCTGACGCTGTACAGTAGACGTCTGTCGTCCGGGCTGAACACCAGAGACTCGTTGTATTCATCAGTAACTGAACACACACAGAAACATGATTATCACAATATGAGTCCATCAAACCTTCAGATATAAACACACGAGGACCAAAAACTCACCTTTGTCTATGACGTCACGGTTTATTGGGATGTCGAGACCGCTTTGAGACTTCCCTGAAAAACAAAGTGAGTTAATCACCGTGGTCATGTGACGCTTTGTTTTAACCTTTCACAGAATTTAACGTTAAACTTGTGCACACTCACGCACCAATTTTCAGCACCTCCTCCACGGCTTGTTCAGCGAGTTTGTTGATGTTATACGACCTGAATACGTAGAGAGAGGACAAACTTCAGAGAGCAAACAAGTGTTTTTAAAAGAGAGGAAATCCCAAATTTTCAACGATGTTCATGTTTCGAACAAGAGTAACTTAGAGTACAATTAATCTAAGGTAAGTTAATCCGTTAATTATGGGTTATTACTGGATATGCTGCAGGTTGAAGAAATTTCCTGGAGCAATTATGACCTTTTTCAACCCATCATTCAAAATATTCCTGATTAAGACACCTGTCAGACTTCTCTATTGTGTGGTGGTTATAAATCAAAGGTCACTTTTAAACCTCTGAGAATCTAAAAACAGCTAAACATCATAATCTTAGTAGCGTGTTAAAACAAGCTTCATTTTAAAAACACAACCTTTCCTCAGTGTCGGTTTGTTCACCAGATTATCGCTTTGAAAGAAAACTCTACAAACTAAATCCCTAAATCCAAACCTGATGACGAGTCAGTGTTTGAGTCAGAGCAACAAAAACCTGTTTCACCTTTTTGGAAATACAGCCAGCTGAAACCTGAGTGTCTCAATATTTTGGTTGTTTTCATTTCAAATTTTGGAAACGTGTTCAGAGAAACCTGCAGAAGAGTTGCGAGCGAATACTAACGGACACTAAGTTTACACTACCAGTCAAAAGTTTGGACATACCTTCTCATTCAATGGTTTCTATGTATTCTAATTATTTCCAACATTGTAGATTAATACTGAAAACATCAAAACTATGAAATAATCTGGTTTCACCATAATCTGGATTACAACAGTAGTCAAATAGGGCTATCCATTGTGTACTAACCCTACCTCTGAACAACACAACTGATGGTCTCAAACTCAAA
The DNA here is from genome assembly GCF_009762535.1 of Notolabrus celidotus. NCBI lineage: Eukaryota > Metazoa > Chordata > Actinopteri > Labriformes > Labridae > Notolabrus > Notolabrus celidotus. The sequence goes on from NC_048290.1 coordinate 17,534,033, forward strand.
CACATTAAGAAGGCAAGTCATTCTACAAATGAACTCTTGTCAAGGCTCTTGTTAATTAGAAACCATTCCAGGAGACCACTTCATGAAGCAGACTAAGAGAATACCAAAGCTGTCATGAAGGACAGAATTTTACAGAATCTAAAATATAAAACATGTTCTACTTTGTTTAACACTTTTTTGTTTATTAAATAATCCCATATATGTTCTTTCATAGTTTTGATGTCTTTTTGTATTAATCTACAGTGTTTCAAATAATCAACATCAATACAAACCCTTGAATAAGAAGGTGTTTCCAAACTTTTGACTGGTAGTGTAAGTAATAGCTTCTGTAATTTAGACAGTCCAGTATGTTAACTCTGATCTTCTTTGCACAGTTAACTATACCGAGTCACACATGGATCTCGGCCAAAAGATACAGAAAAGACACACTATGGTCTGTATTGACTTTGTAGAAGCTACATTCATATTAAAAGCATGAAGAATGTGGCGTGAAAGCAGTTCCGGAATGCTTTTGATGAACATTCCGGAAGTGCTTTCAAATTTTTGATACTGCAGAGACACTCCTCTTGTTTTCACACTATGCTTTCATTTTGAAGTTGTACCCAGGCCAGGATTACATATATTTTTTTAGTCTTGTGTGATCTCCCGCTCCCTTTGCATCCATCTTTGTGCCCCTCTCTCTGCTCAGCTGGGGTCCGCTTTAAGCGCCCATCTTTATTATTTCTTTTAACAACATCGTTTCCTGATACGACCCTCTTAGCTGAGCTTTTATTGAGTTCATAATGACATACATGGCTGATGAGGATCAAGTCAGATATTTAAGGTTGAACTCACCAGGCTTTAGATCCGGTTCCTGTGCAGATGCTGAGTCCTGAACTCTTCTGCTTCTCCCACGGGCCGTCGTCCACAGAGATCTCGTAGTATGAAGCCCTGCGGAGGTAAACACCAGGTTAAGAAGGGGTTTAAATTGTTTTCGAGCAGATTCAATAAGTGCATCAGCTCGGATGATGGAGGTACCTGGAGGACAGAGACTCTCCAATGAAGATTTCATTTAGACTCCTGACGGGGAGCAGACTCGGCTTAGAGAAGCTGTCTGGTACGGTTCCTTTCCCTGAGAGAAACACAGAATGAGCAGGAGAACAATAACGTACGGATCAATTATGATCAATCAAGGAGGTAAATACACAGAGAGTCAGACAGGAAGACACAAAGAGACGGACAAGACAGGAGGACAGGGTGGAGGAGGCGTACTCCGCTGGCTGTTCATGGTGGTGATGCGATGAGCCTGACTGTGCTGCTCCAGACTCAGCTGCAGCTCGTGCAGGTCCACGGGAGTGGGGTTGATTCCTGTTCCCTCTAAATGTAGACGGATCCTCTGACGCCAGAGCCACCTGAACGCATCACAGGAGGACATGAGTTACACAGAGAAACCTCAGGACAAGGGACAAAGTATGCTTCTACTGGCAATTCCTCCAACCTGCAGCAGTGAAACAGGCTGTGATTTCTGTGATGTAATCCCTAAGATCTTGTTTGTGTCAGGGTTGAGATATTTGGTATAAGAAGTACTTTGCTTGGCGCTTTATTTGAGCCTACAATGAACTTTAGTTTGAAAAGTTGAGGGTGGAAAATGTCCTCTTGTGTGATCTTCCTCTCCCTTTGCGTCCATCTCTGTGCTCCTCTCTCTACTCAGCTGGAGCTGTGTTCAGCACCTGTTCAGTTGTTCTGAGTTTTTGTTTCTAAAGTTGCATCACTTCTTATTTGCAGCCACCTAATACTGACCTTGGGAACCTGTCGTCCACCGTACTTGGAAGCCATTGCACCAAATCAAAATCTGTCCCCTCACAGTTCTTGTTTTTGTCCCTAACAGGCTCAGATTTTATTCCTCAAGTCTGATAACATCACAGAATGATCCCTGCAGAGAGGAAGCTTTATGAGGAAGAGGAAGATGATGTTTTAAAACCAGAAACAGCTGTTACTTTGCTTTCTGCAAGGTCACCAGACTCCTCTTATAAAAACTGTGATTTAACCGTGCAGAACGCAGGAGCTCTCCTTAAAGTCGCCTGACTACATGAACACAGCTCAACTTGTTGTTACTCAACATAGTCTACACTTTCTGGAGCCAAACAGTGACATAAAACCAAAAAGACAAGCTAAAGGAAGCTAAAGGAAGCTTAAAGTTCTCCACTGAGGAGGGTTGTGTTTTTATGATCGCCATTCATACATTCAGGAGACTTTATTTATCCACCAGAGCTATAGATAGCTTACATAACTTGGCACCTTAACTGTAACTCAAACCCTTCGCTTGGAGTCGTATGGCACTGGAAGAGGGTCATACAGCTGGGCAGATTCAGGACAACAGAGCAGAGATTTTTATAAAAATATAGAGATTTAAATATTCTGGATAAGAACAGATAAGAGAGAAGTCTTTATGAATGCATTTTTCAAACTTTAGTGGTAGAAATCTCCCATAAAAAGTCTGAATAAAGGTAAATAAGGTTGAAAGAAGAACTTCTTTAATTTTCTATGGTCTTATCTTTACTTCTCTGCTCATTATTTTAAAATAAGATAATGATTTATTGATCGTTGGGGGAAATTCAGTTGTTGCAGCAGCACAGACATAGTAGAAAGAGTAGTACAAGAATAAGGGTAGAAAAAATAGAGTAGAAAAAAATAAAAAATAATAAAATAAAGAAAAAAATATATATATAACAAATAAAATATATTGTTTTTATTCAATCAAAATGAAATAGATTAAAAATAATAATAAGTGCAATTAAATAATAATAGAAAATATATAAAAAATACAAATAACAATAAAAAAACAATAAAAATGTGCTCATTTTCTTTCTCTTGCTCTTTATTTTCACAAGATAAAACTAAACTGCAAGTTGTTTTTCCTCAAGTTGTCTAAATTATAAATTAAAATACTATAAAATTATAAATTTAATTTTACATTTTGTTAATGTATCTTTAAAAAATCTAAAAATATACTTGAGAGAAAATGTAATACGGTTATAAACAGCATTTAAATATGTAGTTAGGACATTCTTTATGTTTCCTTATAAATATTTAAACATTTTTAAAACAGGAGTGTTATTAAATCTACATGTTGTCATAAAATTAAAACACCTTAAGACCTAAAACTCAGAATGTGAGGTGACATTTGAATCAGTCTGAGGTTAACTTAATCACAGACGGATAATTCATTAGTCTGAGGACACGACACAGTAACTGGATTTAAGCTATTTAGGTCTGCCTGAGATCACATCAGGCGTCTGTGACTCCTGACCAAACGGGTTCAAACCCGTCTCAAACTGTGAGCTCATCAAAGAGAAACAGAGACAGGAGAACGATTAAAGAGAGTGTCTGCATGGCTTTGGTGTTATAGATATAAACTAGAGAAGAGAGAGGGGGCACATGAGGTGATAGAGATCAGGTTGTTTGTGGGTAAATACGCACCTGAACTCACCACGACGGAGCTTCTGCAGAGCCTCCGGGAAGGCACGAGTGTACCGCACGGGCAGGCAGAGGTGACCTTCTGACCTTTAGACGACACAGAGAGAAGAGTTACGACCTCAGCTGAATGTGAAGGGTTAAACACATGCTACTACACCACATTATGTCCTCTATCTATTCTATTTGTTATTTAAATTAATTGTTCTTTGTTCTGCAACTTAAACCACACGTCAGGCCAACAGCTTTCCTCTCTTTAAAACACACAGAGTCTCGTGTCCTGCCCCGCCTCCTGCAGTTTCTCTTTTCTGTGAAATCACGCAACTCACGTTTTAATTGTTCCACTCGATGTTAAAGTTATCACAACAAGTGATCTGTGTGTGGACGACGCTTGTTGATGACGTCGCATTTTGCAATAGTCTCAAATTGATCAATGCATCAACAGGAGGGACGAAATGAAGGAACTCTCTCTCTGATCACCTGCAGAGCGTGCATCTGGTGCTGCAGGGGACCAGATGTGATAGGCAGAGAGCGACTAGACTTCATTGATGACGTTTGTGTGTGTGGAAAATACTGAATCAAAGTCGTGCAGAGCAGCGTGATGTCCTGAAACGACCCGCCTCTGAGCGCAAAAACAAGAACCCAAGATTCAAAGATTACTCTTCAGTTGTTTCCGCCTGTTTGTCAGCTGAATCCCAAACTTTGTGCACACCTGTTTGACCTCAACGTGTATTAGAAGGGGAATAAACAGCACCAAGGTTTTAGTGAACCTCCTGAAGAGTGTTTTCAGACAGCTGCAGAGTTTGAGGTCTGTTTGTTCTTCACCTGGAAAGTGCTGCTCAGTGTTTTACCTCTCAGGGTCTGTGTTTACTCCAACAACCGGTTTGTCCTTGCTCAAAACCTTACTGGCAACCAGCAGCATTGTCCCGTCACCTAACAAAACAAACTGCAGTTAGAGAAGTTGTATTGTGTGTTTTTTTCCTGTTGTCTGAAGTCCTTTGTTCGTGTGACTTTTTGCCCCCTGGGTTGAATAAGTCAGTGTCGGTTCATTCAGAGCATCGCGCCTGGATACAAAAGAATGCGTTCAAGGAGGATTCCTTTGTTTTAGTTCAACAAAATGAAGAGAAAAACTGGAAAAGCCAAAATATCGACGTGTTTCTACCTCCAGCAGAGATGATGGCATCAGCCCATCGCACCACCTCTTCATCGTATTCTCCTCTCTTCACCACTCGCACCTCCATGCCCTCTTTCCTGAAAACACAAACGTACAACTCTTTAACTCAGCTTCAGTTCAGTCAGTGAGGTGTTCAGGACCTCTTCCCAGAGATGTGGGATGATAACGAAGCTGCAAAGCTTGTTCAACTCGAGTGAACCAAACTGCTTCAGTGCAAAGTGTCAGAGGAATATCAAACTTTGAAGCATTTTGCATCACCATAAATCGCTTCAGACAAAACCTGTTTAGAAGGTTTAACATTAACCTAAATGCATTCAACGACATGAAACAGGTCCTTTAATGATTTACATCTGCGAAAAATATAAACATTAGAGCTTTGTGACGACACAAAGTTATCTGACTGCACTAAAGTCTCCATATTTAATGCAGAAGATCTAGAAAGAGTGTGTGTTTGGGCTTCTTTGACTTTTATTTCCTACATATAATCAGACTGAAAGAATCAGTGAGCATCATCCTTCCTGATTTGCATTTTCTGCATTTGAGAGGAATTATTAATTACTAATCTTAATATACCTCAATGGATGAAACAATAACACGCACTTAAGATAATTCCTGGATGTAATAATCACTATATAGAGGTTCTTTAGCATGAAAAGATGTCTAGACAACAAACAAAAATTTGGCCATGGAGAGGAAACATACACCTGATTGATCTGCACATTAGGGTTAAAGTTTACAGTAACATGTTTCATTATTATTATATTTTTTATTACAGTGTTATTATGCATTTTGAATTATTTTAAGTCTATTACAATTTTTTAAAATTATTACCATTACTTTTTTTTACAGTTCTTTAAATTTGTTATTAATATTTTTAAATATATATTTTTTGTTTTTATCTATTTTTAAAATTGCCATTTTGTTTTGTATGTTTTATTTATATTATAATATATTTTTCAGTTTTTTCCTCATTCATTATTTCTAAACCGTCATGGGTTTTATAGGAGTTTTTACTATTATTATTATTTAACATTTTTTTAAGTGTTTCTTTTATTATTTCTAAAGTGTCGTGTTTTATGTGTATTTTAATTATTATTATACTTTTTTCACAGTGTTATGTGTTTTTAATTATTTTGTTAGTGTCATGTATTTTATTGTTATTATTATTATTTATTTTTTTGTATGTGTTTTTACTTATTTAAATTCACTGTGCAGCACTTTGCTGAACTTTTCTGTTGTTCCTCTAAATGTGCAGTATAAATACAGTGGATTGGAAGTTTGTGTTCATTATTTCCAGTAAACTTTTGGTCACATTTATCTTCAGAAAGTCGTTTAAAAGTGAAATAGTCCTGAAATAGTCACAACCTGATGTTTGCTTTGCAGTAAAACAGCCTGCAGAACTGTCCCACTTTTCCCTCCCACAGCTTGAGGACTTTTCCAACGCTGACCTTTTACTTTAACCGGTTTACACGAGCACCACCACTTTTTATGGTGAAGACTAATCTCCTCTGCGTTGCTGCAGAAGCTTCTCACTGTGCTTCTCAGGAATGTGTCTGATCTTACCTCAGGCTCTTCACTATATGCTCCACATTGTTGGTGTGGATGTTGTGTCTCTCCAGCAGGCCGCTGTAGCTGGATCCTTTCATGGCGAGCTGCAGAGAAGACACAGAAACATCAGACAACAATCATAATCAGGAGGAGGATTCTCAGTGTTTAAAGTGAAGTAGACCCTTACCAGCTGCTTTAAGTCCTCCTCAGAGAGTCCTGCATATCTGTACCTCTGCTGCTCAAACTCATATCTGGTAGTCTTTGTGACCACAGCCACTTTCTCAGGTGTGAATCCCCCTTTGGGCTGTGATGAGGAGATGCAGGTGGAGGTGTGGAGGAGCCGGTGAGGGTTTGCATACAGCAGGCTGACAGCTCGATTCCCCACGCACAGAAAGTTCACCACAGAGCGCCGACTCATTCTGACAAGTGAGCATACAACCATGGGGATAACTCAATCACATGTCCAGGTGAATCACAGGTGAGCCTTCCTCCTGTCAGTCCTCTTCATGGCCATGCACTGAAACTCTCTCACAGCTGTCAGGGAAGGTCACCTGCTGCACAGAGGCTCCTGTCACACAAATGACACCTGTAATACTTAAAATCACACGTTTCCCCCACAGAGACCAAAACAGAAACTTATTCACCTGACAGAAACTCACACCTGCCTTTAAATTTCTCTGACGTCACTCCTGAGGTTAAACGAGCCTCGCGAGCTAGACCTCAAAGTAAAAGCAGCTAGCAGTATGCTAACAAAAGGAGAGCTGACCCTCGTCCTGTCACATATTCCGTCTTTATTTCATCCCGCCGTTAAACTTAGACATTCCTCAGGTCCCCGCGAGCAGAGTGTACCAGGTAACACACACGTGCAGCTCAAGAATAAACGACAACACAGGAGAACGCTGGAGACTCTGCACATACCATGCAGCCTGGCACGTATAGCAGGGAGACGTACGTGAAGAAGCGCGTCCTCTGATTGGCTGCGAGGCTCAGGGGGGCGGGGCCGCCTTGTTTTGGGTGCGCTCGGCAGCGAGTGAGAGTGATGCGTTGCAGGGCCACAGAAAAGCTCGGAGATATCCAAAGCGGGTGCTGATATGCGAAATGGGAAGCAGAAAAATGTAATTTAACAACGTATACCCTTTTTTTAAAATTAGTATTATTATTATTATTTTTATTATTTTTTATTGTTTTCATTATTTTTAATCATTATTATCTAAACCATTGTTTTAACATGTATGTATTTATCTTATTTATTTCTTGTGTTCATCTGATCTTGTTAACTCTTCCTTATTTTTAACTTTCCTTTCCACTCTTACTTATTTTACTGTACTGATTTTCTTTTTTTTTTTTAAGTATTTCTTTTTTTTAATCATGTCTTTTATAATTGTACCATTGCTGTTGTTTTCTGACTATCTGTTACTCTGTGAAGCACTTTGGGCTACATGTTTTTATGTAGAAAGGTGCTTTACAAATAAAGTTGAGTTGAGTTTTTAAAATTATTTTCTTTTCTTTTTATGTGTGTCATAGAACATTGTCATTACAATTACACAATTTTCAAGACATAAGTACATTACGTGTATATGACGTTCTTCTGAGCTCTTTGAATACAGTTTAAACTTATATCTACATTTTAGCCTCTATGGACTTGATTTTCTCTTTTTGTGGCAAAACAAAAACTATAAACATCCAGAGAGAAAGTAATAAAGTAAATCAAGCAGTATCAGCACATTGGCCTAATAAACTTTTGACTAATACCAATAAGGTATTACAACACAAAGAATTAAAGTGAGTTTTTCTTAGAAGAGACAAAGGCAAAGTAGGAGCAACACACAACACACAGTTACAGACTGTCATTGAAGGCAGCCAGACAACATGAAACATGAAAAGAATAAACAGGAAACAAAGCAAAATTGCAACTGCTGCTTTACATGATATGAAAAATGTAAATAAAATACTAACAGAAAATAATTGTACCCCTCTTTAGCAGTAGATAGATTAAAATGTGCTTTAAACAAGGTCCTTAAACACCAGGTTAGAAGGTTTCTGATAGAAAGGTGTACGTTTTTTTTAAAGAATATAATAGAATAAAATAGAATAGAATAGTATGCCTTTATTGTCATTGCATGACTAGCAAACTATGAAATTAGGAGCACTGCTCCGTTGGTGTATACATACATTTATACATAGGAACAACAAATAGCAGCAAGAGCAACAGTGGTGTGATAAATACAATTAAAAGAAGATGGCAATGCCTTTAAAATAAATAGTATTTACAATTATTTACTATTTACAGTTGTCATTGCAGTGAGTATTGCACAGTAGGGGTGGTGGGGGGTGGGGGGATATTGCACATTGATTTATTGCACGTGAGGAGATGTGTAGTCAGTGAGTTTTGTGGTGAGTGTTCATAGTGTTGGTGGCTTTAGGGAAAAAGCTGTCCCTGAATCTATTGGTCCTGGTTTTGTGAGACCTGTAGCGCTGTTCTGAGGGCATCAGGTTGAATATGTGGTGACTGGGGTGGGACGAGTCCTTAACAATGTTTGTAGCCCTGCTGAGGTAGCAAGGGCTGGCAATGTTGTCCAGGGAGAGCAGAGAGCAGCCAGTGATCTTCTGAGCCGTGTTGATCACTCTCTGCAGAGCTCTCCCGTCGTCTGCTGCTGTGCAACCAGTGTATCAAACCGTAATGCAGTACCCCAGAATGCTCTCCATGGTGGCTCTGTAGAAGACCATAAGAAGCTTCTCCTCCAGGTTGTTTCTTCTGAGCACCATTAGGACTGTGTAGCTGCTCAGAGTCCTCATGCTGACTCCTGTCCACAGCCATAAGCACCTACAGTTAACACGTAAGCATCAGAATTGGACCACAGGACCTGGCAATGGAAGAAGACCACAATAACAAGTTCTTGGTGTTAACTTGGCCTCCAAATTCCTTAGATCTCAGTCCCATCGAGCATCTGTGGGTGGGCTAGAAAAACAAGTCCAATCCAAGGAGGTTCCATGTTACAACTTCAATAACTTAAAGGATCTATTTCTGATATATTTTAACTGCATGAATAAAATAAATGTGTATGACATTGAGCCCCCTGCAAGCTGTGCAGATACTTCATGAAATCACACACACGTTAAAAAAAACTGATTGTAGAAAACATCGTATTTATTTATTGGAAACACCTGCAGCACCTTCATACCTCACATTTTCAGAATCCCTGGTGTAGAGATTTGTGTTACCTGGGGAATGGGAACAAACACAGGTGTAGTTTGGACTTTGGACATGATGACAGAAGCTCACGTCCTGTGTGCTTAATATCAAAGATAAAAGATTTGTTTACTTTTTTTCCTGCTTGAATGGTTGTGCTTGAGAGCATACATCTGTTGGATCAGAGAAATCAAGCTTGTTTTCTTGCAGGACATATATAAATGATAAACTGGTAAAGTAAACAACAATAAAGTCCAACTGTGTCCTTTAAACACCAACGTACCAATTGGCTACCAGGTGTTTCCCTGAACACCCCTCCAAACTACGAGACACAGCAGACACAGTGAAATTTGAATCCTTGTAATGTTGGAAAGGTCCAGGATAAAGAAAGTGTTGAGAAGATGATGAGCTGAGGTGTCTGTGACTGTGAATCGGGAAGCCGTTTGAACCTTTAAATTAAGTTATTAATGTCCCTGTTTTGAGACAGCACTCTTAAAATTCAGGTAAACTAATGCATCCATGTTATAAACAACATCAGGGGTGTGTCCATCATTTTGAATTCTTCACAGTCTTTTCCTCAGTTCTGCATCATCACTGATGTCTGATATTCAAATTGACCGCTCTACTACGTTTGAGAGAAAGTTTGTGAGACTAACAAACACCTGAAGTCTTTCATTCAGTCGTGTTTCTGCGTTCAGGGAATAATGTTTGTAGAAGACTCTGTGACCTGATTGAAGAGGGGTATTCTTCACTAATTATATTCACCTCCATCAGGGAATATGTTTCCATACAGTCAGGTCACTTATTACAGCTCAGCTCCACTTCTCTCTGCTAAATGTGGTGCGTGGTTTACTCTGTGGGATTATCTCAAACTATCACAGCTCCCCAAAGACTCTGTGTGTATCCCTTAAACCTGGTTATTGTTTGATGCCAGCAGCTTTTCTCATATGTTTCTACAAAGTGTGCAAACTTTATTAAAGCAAGAGTTTTAAATCACAGGAAGGACGGAGGAGGAACAGGAGGAGAGGAAGAGAAGAGGAGAAGGAGATTTCTAACTTTAGCAGATCATTCCCAAAGCAAATAATCCGAGAACAACTCTCAACAAAGTTTTCATACATCTGGGTTTTACCTGAAACTGTGTCACAGGGCTAACAGTGTTATTATGGGAGGACCAGTTTCTCATCTGTCCTCTTTGTTTCCCTCCCTCCCTCCCTCCCTCTCTCTTCATCTCTCTTCTTCAGCAGGTGCAGGAGAGCTCTCTTTCCTTCACAGACTTCTTCAAGTTTGAGATCCGTCGATAAGATTCTCCATCCTCCTGATACCCCAAAAAACCTCCAGAGCTTCATTCTTCTCATCCTGCTGCTGCTTCACCGACGACAGAGGAACATCTAAGAAGGTACGTTTGGACTAGTTTAGCTTTAAAATAGGAGAGTAGGAGGAGGAAAACGGATAAATCTTGGAGAAAAATATGTTGCATTAGAGAAAATGTTTGTATTATTATTCCAGGTGCACTGCAAAAACTCACACTCAATGTAAGCCATGTTTTTTATGTTTGCACTCTGAGAGATGTTAGTTTTTGCAGTGCATGCCCAAAACTTGAATAATAAGGCAACACATTTATGTCATTCAACATGGATTGTTTTGTTTTCTTCCTCTTGAGGGAGTCTTTAAAAGTAACATAAAAAGGTCTGATTGCTTGTGATGAATAATAAACTCGTCAAAGTTAGATTTAATATTTCAAAACTCAGCATAAACATTTCGCTTGTTGCATTGGCAGATTTGACACATTTTGTGAAGTTCAGGTCTCATTGTTGGGTTTTATTATTATTTTAAAATGAGATAAATATCTGGACCTGTGCTGTGATTGAACTTTGACGAAGTGTAATGAAATATTTTGACGAGAAACTGGATGAGCAGACTCAATAAGATTTCAGTTTTAACTGTGTGTTTCTGCAGATGTAAATAAATACTGCAAAGACTCAGGTCTTACCACTGAAATGTTTCTTAATCTATTTTATTTGGTTTGATTGAATTGAATTATATTTTATTTTTGTTTTATTGTATTTTATTTTTTTCTGTATTTGTACTCTATTTTCTAATCCTTATTCATGAAATATTCTTGCTTCTATGTCTGTGTTGTTTCAACAACCTAATTTCCCCGGGGATCAATAAAGTATTATCTTATTTTAAATTCAAGACAAAATGTCTCATCACAGTCGAACCAGATTGGCCTGACGAGTCCAGATACCAAACTTTATCCAAGATAAAAAAGAGTATTCAGGGTTTTGACCTTTTATGGTCTTTGGGCCAATTACAGGTTTTCCACCACACATGCACACAATTTATATTCTCATTGTGTGCTTCATATCTGTGAAGATAAACAAATCCATTACACTAAGTTTACAGGTAAGAAAAGAAACACCTTCAAAGAAAACCCCAAGAGACAATAATGTCGCATTTACAAGAAAATGTACAAACGGAAAAGTAGGCTTAAACTTTTAGAGATTGAAAGGAAGTCATGGGAAGGAAACTTTTCAGAGAATAAAAACGTCTAAAAACGGCAGACTGTCAACTCAAACTTCAAAGAGCTTAAATTTATGCATCAGGAGCTTTATTTGTGTAAAAGCATCTGTGCTAAAAATATTCATGAATGAATAAATAAGTAATTTTTAAACAGTTTTCAGGATCTCAAATTCGGAAGGATCCATACAAAAATAACACGTGCATATGGAAATAAAATCATCAGATCATGACTTCAGTTAATTTTACCTCCACAGGATGAGCAAATAAACTCTGTCCATGAAAACTGGATGAAAATGATCGTAACTTTGAACTGTTGAAGCATCTTCCCCTTTAACCAAACATTAAGCTTGAAGAGCTAGCACAGTAATAATGTTTTATTGACACTGATTGTCATGTTTGTGTGTTCCTGCAGCAGGATGCAGCGTTTCAGAGAAGGTATTCACATCCGCACCATGAAGGCGAAGAGGAAAGTGGAGGAGATCTCCAAAGAGGACGTGCAGGCGTTCCTTAAGAAGAATGCCTTCGTGCTCTTCACGGTTGCAGCTGTAGTCGTAGGTGTGTGTTCCTCTGAGACATTAATGCAGACGTAATCATTTCTTTTGATTCACATCATCACGTGTAAGCTTCTCTCTCTGCAGGAATCATCCTGGGCTTCGCTCTGCGTCCGTATAAGATGACCTACAGAGAGGTGAAGTACTTCTCTTTTCCAGGAGAGCTGTTGATGAGAATGCTTCAGATGCTGGTTCTGCCTTTACTCGTCTCCAGTCTAATAACAGGTACGACCTCATCTCACCTCTCTGTCAGTGGATGAAGAGCTAATCAAATGCACCTTGTTGTGCAGAAATTATGAGACATTAACAGAAGAGCCAAAACAAATGATGCAGCAAACATGCTTGTTGGACTGTGTTGTAAAAGTCTGCAATCAGCTTTTGTGGCATTTCAAAGTCACAAATCTTCTTTGTTGGTACTTTTTCTTCTTAGAGATACATCTTTTTGAGTCTTTTGACTATGCTGGCTGACAAGACTAACCAATCTGAAACAGCCCAGATGATATTTTTAAGGTGGAACGTGCTGCAAATTAAAAATAACAGGATGCAAAAACAAACAAACAAAAGAAACTGCATTATTAACCAACGTTCTATGAATTAATAGATTATGCAAATCCAAAAACATGCCAACACAGAAATGACATACATATGAAAAACTCTGCAACAAGAGACATGACGACTGGAGTGCTGAGGTGAACAGTTTGTAACATTTTATAATTCACAACACGTGTGTCTGAGAAGACCCGTCCTCACTGACTTTATAACCCTCATGACTTTTATCTAGAAGTGGTTTCTGATTGACAGCTAGCCATGCTGAAGTGATAGATTATAGGTGTGGTTTAAGTTAACTGCAGACGTCAGGCTCTGGATCCAGATTGTGCGTTAGCTTTGGAGCTAAATTAGACTCGCAGCTACTCTAACTTCAACGTTACTCCTCCTTATTCTACGTACAACTGAAAGAAAGACTGTTCAACAGTCTAACAAAGTGTTGCAAAGAGCGCCCCCTACAGGCCTGGAGCACTTCCGTTTTCATGTCTTGATGAGCAGCGTTTTTGGATTTGCATTGTTTGTCTTGTTGCAGCAGGTTTTATGTTTGTTGATTTGTTTGTTTTGTAGCATGTGCTCATAAGTGTCCATTGTTCATGAACTTACAGCAGTTCTTAATGAAGATCTTTCGGGTTGTTGCAGATCGTCTCGCGTCGTTGTGTTGAACAAATAAGTGTGCAGGTTTTGCTTAAACTCTATTGTGCTAGATATTTGTAACCTTAATGTTTGTAGGACAAGTAAATGTAGCTGTGATTGGAGATTAATTGGAGCCAACCACGTTAATAAATCCATTGACAATACATTTTAGAGACATAAATCTGGGTACACAACAAATTTATCAGTATAGTATAACACCAGATTAAAAGTTGGGCTTATTGTTACTGGGGAAAAAAAGAGAAAGAATGAGAGAGGTCATCTTTACAACCCAGGAGGCCAAACTCACCTCCAGCAGGTGATGGAGAGATGGAGAGACTCCCTCTGATTCACTCACAGAGGACACTCCATCAAACTCGGAGCACCAGAGGTGGTTCATCATTGTGTAGTTCTCTGGGCGGTTTCTTCCTGCTGCTGAGACTTTAGAAAACATTGAACAGGATTAAGATAAGTAATGTTAAAAGTTTCCTAACTTCATGTCATTTTACTGATGCTGGTAAAGAGAGCTGAAGTCTCTCCTCCCCACCAGGTCTGATTGTTTTCTTCTCAGAGAGCAACATTTTATTTCCATTCATTCTTTAATCAGTCATTCTATCACTTTGATGACATTCTATCGCTTTGATCACATTCTATCGCTTTGATCAAGATAAGATAAGATAAGATATACTTTATTTGTCCCCTGTTGGGTGAAATTTCTTTTGTTACAGCAGCTTACAACACGGGACAGGGGAATACAACAATGCACTAACATAGTTAAAAAATATAATAACAGTAATAATAGCAATGACAAGGGTAAAATAAAATAAAATAAAGTAAAATAAAATAAAATAAAATAAAATAAAGTAAAAATGAAATAAAATATGGCAACTATTACAGATATATACACACTATGTACACTTCTATCTGATAAATAGATAGGTATCACATTCTAAGTATAATGTCTAGCAGGGGGTAACCCCGTGATTTGGAAAGAGAAGATTTTATAGAAGTCTGTGAAATGTTCCTCCTCAGCTGATTTATTCCCTCAGTAAAGAGTAATGAGTTTATGGTCTCAATCTCTAATTTCAAGTCTTCTTCAACATAGCATGATGTTCCTTTTTCAGCCCTTGAATCAGGATGGTAGTTTAGTGATAGTTAAGTGAACTCCATTTCCACTCTCCATCGTCCAGGAATGGCCGCTCTGGACAGCAAAGCTTCCGGAAAGATGGGAATGAGAGCCGTGATTTACTACATGACCACCACCTTTATCGCAGTCTTCATCGGGATCATCATCGTCCTCATCATCCATCCAGGGAAAGGGTCAAAAGACGAGTTTGGGAAGCAGCAGAAGATAGAGCAAGTCAGTCCTGCAGACGCCTTCTTAGACCTGATCAGGTAGATCTTAAAGAAGAGCCATGACATTCACAGAGATTGAACACTTCTGGGCAATAGCGTCTCCTAACTGCTCTAATTTTTCTAATTTCAGGAATATGTTTCCCCCAAACCTCGTCCAAGCCTGCACGCAGCAGGTGAGTCCTTCAAATAACCCTTATAGGTGTATACATGATGTGTTAGAACAAGTCATGTCTGTTTTTAATGCACTGATCTCCACTACAGAGTCTTCAGATTATTATCAAGGGCCACACTATGGCTAGTTTCCAGTCACACCTGAACAAAGTGGAAGTTCACCTGAGACTGATTCAGCTCACCGGGTCACTGAAAGCTCCACTGACCTCTTCATTCTCTCATCCTTCAGTTTAAAACCAAATACGGGAAGCGTGTCGTCCACGTGACGGTGACGGTAAACGACACCCTTTTCAACTCGACCAACGGCACCCAGGAGGCCATGGAGCTCACCCGGGAGGAGGTGATCCCAGTGCCGGGTCAGGTGAACGGGGTCAACGCTCTCGGGTTGGTGGTCTTCTCCATGTGCTTCGGTCTGATAATTGGTAACATGAAGGAGCAGGGCCAGCTCCTCAGGGACTTCTTCGACAGCCTCAATGAAGCCATCATGCGCCTGGTCGCCATCATCATGTGGTAAGACCTCTCTCTCAGGTGGAAGTGTTTCCTGTTGAGCAAATGTTACCATCTCATCTGTCTCCTCCTCCTCCTCCTCTCAGGTATGCCCCGATCGGTATCCTGTTCCTGATTGCAGGAAAGATCGTAGAGATGGATGATTTGACTCAGATGGGAGGCCAGCTGGGGATGTACACCATCACGGTCATCATCGGGTTAATGATCCACGCTATTCTCATTCTTCCAACTCTGTATTTCGCCATCACTCGGCAAAATCCCTTCATCTTCATTGCTGGGCTCCTGCAGGCTCTGGTCACAGCCCTGGGGACCTCCTCCAGGTGAGTCAAGTCCAGATCTACCACACTCCAACAAATGAGTCACAAACATTACCCAAAACATTTGAGCAACTTGTTCAGCCAGGACTTCCCCCCAAAACTACTCAGAACCTTATATCCTGGGAATCACCAAAGTCCCCTTCCTTCTGGAACGCACCTTCCCTTCGGCAGGGACTCTATCAGGGTCAAATGAAGTCCCTAAAAACTGTTTTTGGTCTTAAAGTGGAAATGCAAGGTTTTCAAAAGTCCTCCATTAGCTGTGGAAATTAAGTGTTAATATCAAATTCAGGACTCAAGGAGGAACAGTGGTAGTCACCAGTGTAGTGTTTGAGTCCACAAACCTTGAGTCCAGGTCTGAGTCGCTAAAAAATCCAAGTCAGGCCCAGTTGTTCCATTTAATAAAGTCCAAATCAGAGTTGATTCCATGTTACCTGAGTCCGAGACCCTATTACCAAGGTACCAGAGTCCATGTCCAAGTCCCCATTAACTGAATTCGAGCCAAGTCTTCATTACCTGTTGTTGAGCTTAGTTCCCATTACCTAGATCTTATCTGAGACCCAAATACCATAGTTCCAGCCAAGTTCCCTTTAACCCATGATTGACTGGTCTTGACCATGGTCTCCACGTGCTGGGGTTTGTGTTAGAGTTGGCCCTTTAAAAGTTGGAGCTTGTCTCCGTCTTCTCCTCGATTGTTCCTTCTACATATAGAATACGTTGCTCTGCTCTTCCAGCATTTGCTGTAAAATGCACGATCCGGGGCGTCTCTTTAGACATCCTGGCGGGTCTGTTGCAGAACAAGAACCTACATGAACAAGTACGGATGTTGTAACCAAAGAACCACTAGAGGTAGGACTCACAAGCATGACCAAACCTTGTCTCAAGTCAAAGAGAACAGTCTTTACTTACTTTTCAAAAGGTGAAGAACATATGAGAATCAAAATCTAAATAAACCAAGCAACGATCAAAACCAAAGGTGACTTACAAGTGGGGGAAAAGATGTGAGCACTTGACTATTAGGTCGAAGGCGAACTGGCACAGATGGCAGGAGAGACTCTGAGTAAATACTAATGTGAGGGGAAACAATGAGACAAGCTGGGAACAATCAGGGTAGGGAAAACAATCACACAGGTGGACAGGAAGTAGAGGTATCTCAAATGATAGAAGAGGTAAGTCACGGAACTAGTACCCCAGGATGGGGTCGTGAGAACTATGAAGACTCTGAGTGGCCACAAGATATGATATTTTGCATATAATGAGGTACAACCCCAAAACATCCAGATGGGACTTGGGTGGGTTGCACCTGACCTGATATGTTGGTCTCATTTGGCTCAAACAAGGTCTCCATTGTAAGTGTAGCCCACTCATGACCCACCATAACTGTTGAAATCACAAGCCTCAACTGAAGCCCGCTTAAAGAGCTCACCAATCCAGTTTAGAATGACCCATGAAAGAATCTTGATCGGGTCAAAATGTTTGAATCCGTTGTTGCAAGATGTGCAGAAAAAAAGAATTCAGGCGTGCAAAATTAGACTTTTGAAATGAGTCTAAATCAGACTTTTGTAGCATCCAGATGTTACACTCGTGGTGCACATTTTGTTTGCATGCATGTTAACTTCCTGTAACTCTCTGCAGCACGGTTTGATGGTGACGCTAGTTTCATTCACTGTTTCTCGCAGCTCGGCCACTCTCCCCGTCACCTTCAAATGTCTGGAGGAAAACAACAAGATCGACAAGCGCATCACTCGCTTCGTGCTGCCCGTCGGTGCCACAATCAACATGGACGGGACGGCTCTCTACGAGGCTTTGGCTGCCATTTTCATCGCGCAGGTCAACAACATGGAGATGAACTTTGGCCAGATCATCACCATCAGGTAATAAAGTTTAAAGAGGGTGTTAAAATCAGAGATAGAGTTGTTACGAGTAAGTTTCTGTTCTCTCCAGTATCACAGCCACTGCAGCCAGCATTGGAGCCGCAGGCATCCCCCAGGCCGGCCTGGTCACCATGGTGATTGTACTGACCTCGGTTGGACTTCCCACTGATGACATCACTCTCATCATTGCAGTTGATTGGTTCCTGTGAGTACCCTGGTCATTGATCCGTTCAAACAGGATGTACCTTTAACTCACATCTCTTAAAGGTCAGAAGCAGCTCTGAGTCTACTACCACCTAGTGACACACTTCTCCTCACTCCCCCGAGCCTCGCTCCACATATCCTCTTTTCTATTCAATATTTTCTGCAATGAGTTTTAACATAGAAACATAATTAGGTTTCCCAAATTAATCATTTCAATTAGAATACCCTTCCCAGAAATTACTCAGCTAACTGGGGTAATAAGAAAAACCCTCCTCTCCTTTAACAAGGATGGACCAAATATGAAACTGTGTGAAAGCCTTCCTCCACTGAAGAGAAGAAAGTACAGCTTCAGTTTTCTAAAGCTAGGCGGCCTAACTCTTTAAACTCTGCAGACTGGTCTCATGCTGGGAGGTCAGCAAGTGTAGCAGGACCACTGCAACGTCAGGATGAAGTCTCTACAGTCTGGCTTTAGACATGGCACCTCTATCATTTGGGTTAAGGAGGTCAGATGTAGAAGTAAGGGCCTGTTTCCACTGACAGCATCTTTTGCACTTTCTATGCAAACCGATGCAGCTCACTTTTTTTAGTGCTGAGCATCCTTAACACAAAAACAGACTCAGCATCAGTTTGTAGTTCCTCTACTCTTAGTTGAAAGTAGTTAAACTTTTGGAACACCTCCATGCTCGTCAAAGTCACGTGTTTCTCATAGATCAATCAAAACCTTGGAGGGACGGGACTTCTGACTTCAACTTTGTCGTCTTTGTTGTCGAGAAACTTGTCAGTTTCAATCAGTTCCAGAGCTGCTGCTAAAGGCAGGACATAAGTCCTTTCCACTGGTTTAACATCTTCTTTTTCTGCTGCCAGAACAAAAAAAACACTGTCAGTGAAACAGGCCCTAATTACATTTAAAATAGTTTTGGCCTGACAGCTCAACCATCACGCATTGATGCAACTAAATTATCAGGATCTAGGTTTAAGAGTTTAACGGCCGAATTCCACCAGATCCGTCTCCGCTCCGTCACAGCACCAGATCTGATAGATTTCTATTCTAGTCAATGTGTTAACTTCCTCTGGATCCGCTCCGTTGCGTTCCGGCTGCATCTCTGATCCGGAGCCCTCCGGAATTCTTGTGCATCTGATCCGGAGCCCTCCAGATCAGATGCACAAGACTTCTATTTTTGCCGTATGCCGGAGCACGACGCATCAATCTCAACAGAGCAGATGGAGCGGGACAGGAAGTCCGACACCAAAACAAAATGAAAACATCCGGTTAATTTTCAGAATAAAACACTCTGTGTTATCACCAGATCGTATTTCACTTAACTACAACAACAAACCGTCATGATGAGCGGAGCCAGGCCTGGAGTCAACAGGTCAGAGGTTTTCAGAGGACCAGAAAGACAACATGGATGAGGACAGGAGAAGGAGGAGAATCCTTGATTCAGTAATTACCGAGGGAAAACCTCGGTCACATGACTCCAGCTGTCCGGCGGTCCTGCTGGACATTTTGAAGTGCTGTAACTTGCAGAACAACTTTTCTTGTGTATTTAACACTAAAGAGCCTCTGAAGAGTATTACCACGCTCTTAAACACAGCCTGACTCACCTGTTAGATTCACATATATTATAAACACTTATCCGCCCTTTAATTCTGAGTTTTTTTGTTGTGATGTAGGGACCGTCTTCGGACAACGACTAACGTTTTGGGGGATTCGATCGGAGCCGGCATCGTGGAGTTCCTGTCTCGACACGAGCTCCGCAGCAAAGACGTGGAGATGGGGAACTCGGTGCTGGAGGAGAAGGAGAGAAAGAAGCCGTACAAGCTCATCTCTCAGGATAGTGATTTTGAAAATGACAAACGTGCTCACAGCGAATCACACATGTAGTTCATCCTCACACAACATCCGCTCCATCCGTCATTCTGGTTCTTTTTGGAGAAGGAGGAGGGAGATCATCGTGAAGTGTTTCAGTCATCTTCATCCAATAGATCACATCCTTTATTAAATACATCTTCAAATAGGACGGGTAGATTCTGTATTTTATGTTTACTGCTTAACTAAATATTTTAAATTCACCCTCTTGTAGAGATCCAGGTGGAAGCAGGGTTTATATTCAAGGTGAGGCCCTTTCCAACAAACGTTAAGCTCTAAATTTGGACACTAAAAGTTTAGGGATTTCTCCAACAGATTGCTTCTCATGGCTGCAGAACAACAACCAAGACAATTTTTATTACAAGGAGTAATAAAGAAATAAGGAAGTTTGGTTGGATTATTCTGCCAATGTGGTGTTTTAATTTGTACCTGTAAATGTATGTGCATGTTCACATTTCCAATATAACTGATTTTTTTACTAAACTGCTGATGCATTGTAGAAAATGAGCCAAGTAAAACATCCTGGATTAATACACATTAAATCCTCTGATCATGACTGTTCCATGGATAAAGGTTGTCTTAGTTTTGTTTATTATATCTTCATATAAATAAACAGAAAAGAAGAAAAACTCTGCAGCCTGTTCTTTATTTCATGGATGGAATAAATCATCTGTTTCATTAGGTGTTCAGATTTTATTAATCAAAAGATAATGTGCATACACTGAGGCATCCTGCAGGTGTGTGACACCGGGAGATGGCGATGTTTACACCGCAGCTATGTAACCCATGAAGAAGGAGAGAACTGGTTCATCGACTGTTCAGTTTTTCTTTCCAATTTTTCTGCACCATGTCCTCCACAGACCTGGGCCGCGCACTCTGCATCATCACCGGGGCCTCCAGAGGCTTCGGCCGGGCCGTAGCGGTGCAGCTCTCCCGGTTGGTGAAGCCGGGCTCGGTGCTCCTGCTGGCGGCCCGCTCCGGGGACGAGCTGCGGGCTCTGCAGGAGGAGCTGGCCGGGTCAGAGGCAGGCAGAACCGGGGTGAAGGCTGTGTGTGTGGAGGCTGATCTAGGACAGAAGGAGGGACCGGAGAGAGTCCTGAAGGCTGCTGCAGAGGCTTCTTCTGAGGAGATAGAGCACCTGATACTGATCAACAACGCAGGTTAGAGGACCACCTGTTGAACTTGAGCTGCATGGGTTCAAGGGAGAAAACAGCAATGTCTGAAATCTACGAGTTAAAAGCTGGAATAAAAATTACAACATACATCTGATTTCTCCAATATTTTTAGGCTTTATATTCAGGTATTAATGTAAAAAAAAATTCAGGAAGAAGTTGATGCATCTGCTGGTTTAAAGACTAAAAGAAACAGATATAGGAGTTTGTGAAGAGCACCTTATACTGATCAACAACGCAGGTGAACTGTTGAACTTGACCTGGGTCAATGGAGAGAAAGGATCAGACTTTTCTGTTATTCATCAGTTTAAAGTTGGGAAATGATTAGCCAACTCAAGGTACAAAGTAGGGGAGGCCAGGGATAGATGGAACACTTGCCAGAGAGGATGCATGAACCCTGCAAACAAATGTTTTGATGGAGGTTCTGGAGGACTGGGGTGATGTGGTCTCTGGAGCGGGAGTGAGTGAGGAGGCGTGCAGCTGAGTTTTGTATGTAATGTAATTTGTTGAGGAGGGTGTTGGGTGAACCGTAGAGGATGCTATTGCAGTCGAGTCTTGAGGCGTTAATGAGAGTTTCAGCGGCAGTAATGGAAGCCAAAATTGTAAGCAAAATTGAATTATGATCAATCGCCCAGCCCTACCAGAGCGGGCAAATATTGAATCAACATCTATCTGCATTGACCATACACAGAAAGCATTTAAATGCAAAATTAACATTATTTTAACTTTAAATTCAGCTTCCTGTTTGGCTCAAAAATTTGCAAAGTTTGTGATCAGAGGAAGTCTCCTCCTCAAATAAAGACTTAAACTTGCTCGCTCAGGTAGGGCTGGGCGATTGATCATAATTCAATTTTGCTTACAATTTTGGCTTCCATTAATCACGAAAACAAGATATCTGAGATTAAATGAGCTCAGATCAATGTGCAACGCATTTTCGTAGTGCAAAATTTGTGCATGCTGCAAAATAAGTAAAGTGGGGACTCCTGCATCTTCAACATGTTGCACAAGAGCACTACCAACTAGAGAGGAGAGCTGTGTTTCACTGACAGAGAGAGCAGCAGGGTGAGCAGGTGTGTGTTAGTAAAGCAAAGGGACAAAGTGAGCATGAGGAGAGAGGCTGCCGCAATAACAAAGGATGAACGCTCACCAGAGAGTGACATCGCTCCGTATCATAACATAATAAGAGGCTAAGTCTTGTCATTATAAAGATGGAGGCTTGAAGAGGTGCAGTGTGAGGTTGGTTCTGCAGCCTGTGGTGGAATGAGAGTGCTGGAAGAGCTCAGATCTTTTTTTATTGCAGGAAATAGTCTTCTACTCTTTTACTGATGGTTGTCATGAAAGTATTAATGCAGTTCCTTCTCCTCTCAGCCTCTCTGGGTGATGTTTCCCGCTTCTGCAAAGACTTCACCAACATGGCTGACATGGACTCCTACCTGTCTTTCAACTTCAGCTCCTGCCTCTGCCTCACCGCCGGCGTCCTGCAGAGGTTTCCAAAGAGACCGGGTCTGAAGCGGACCGTGGTGAACGTGTCCTCAGTGTGCGCCCTGCAGCCGTTCTCCTCCTGGGTGCTGTACTGCAGCGGGAAGGCCGCCAGACACATGATGTTCAAGGTGCTGGCTCAGGAGGAGCCGGACCTCAGGGTGCTCAGCTATGGTCCAGGTCAGGAAAAGACTTAGCTTTTTGTTTGCAACATTCAGGACTCTGCAGTGGAAGTAACTACATTAAAAAACAGACATGTCTCTGTAGTGGAAGTCACTGCATTAAAAACTGACATGACTCTGTACTGGAAGTCACTACATTAAAAACAGACATTACTCTGTAGTGGAAGTCACTGCATTATAAACAGACATGACTCTGCAGTGGAAGTAACTGCATTAAAAAACAGACATGACTCTGTAGTGGAAGTCACTGCATTATAAACAGACATGGCTCTGTAGTGGAAGTGTAATGGCAATTTCTTGTTCAGATTTTGATGTCAGCGTGATGGATGAGTTAAACTTATGGAGAAACAAATGGTTGTCTTTAGTCAAGTCTTTATTATCAACACCCTTTGCAAAAAGGTAGAAAGCAGTGACAAGGAGTGAACTTCTCTCAGTCGAAGTCAGGCTTCTTCCCCGAAAGTGCATGAAAACAGAGTATATGAACCAGTGAAAACACGTGTGGCATATGACACGAAGCTCTTCCAAAAAAGGTAAAATCGTCTAGTCTAGCAGAGATCATTGGCTAAGTACAAAGCAGGACACATGAGAGAGCATAACAGGATACGTAAGCATGCTACGTAAGAAAGCTAGGATGGGAGTACAGGAAACTTCCCGTCTGCGACCTTGGAGAGATCCGCACCAGCACCAGTTTATATCAAACCTCCTGCCTGTGACCTTAGGAGAAACTGCACCTGCAACAGTTACTATCACTCTTACACAAGCACAGAAAAACACAAAGAACAACAATTTATTCAGTAATTTTCCACCACAGAAGTCACTGCATTAAAAACAGACATGACTGTATTGGAAGTCACTGCATTAAAAACAGACATGACTCTGTAGTGGAAGTCAATACATTAAAATTGCATGACTGTGTTTCGTTTCAGGTCCGATGGGCACGGCCATGCTCGATGAGGGTCGGTTCAGAACAGCTGACCCTGCCCTGAAGAATTTTATCTCAGGGATTTACACTGAGGAGAAGCTCATCACCTGCGAGGAGTCCAGCTCTAAGATGATGAAGCTGCTGCTCAAGGATGAATACACATCAGGAGATCAGATATCCGTCTACGACGTGTAGAGTCAGCAGTCATGTTCAAAGTGCCTTAATGTTACTTTAAACTTTATTCTGGACACTGATATGTTTATAATTTTGATGGTGACAACAAAGCAACTTTCACAGACACAGAGACGTGCCTTCATTGAATCATACCTTGATGACACTTAAAGGGACTGAGAGTTTGCTGTGAGGCGTCCAAAGCTCTTGTTACTTTTGGTAACAACAAAGCAACTTTATCTTGAATTTTAAGATGATTTGATTTTTCTATTAAACTGATTTTATATAATATTTGTTGTTAAAGTGTATTTGTTAATATTTGCTCGCCCAATGAAACAAAAAAACACCTAGATTTTGATAAATAATAAAGGGTATACAGTTAAACATTGTGTTTTCTTTTCTTTACATTGACGTGCTTTGACTACAAACTTTCTGCAGTCTTCCTCAGGAGAGCCACATCAGGTTGTGAAGTTGTCTGTCCCTTGGTTTACAGAGGTTTGGTCCTACCTGAATCAAAGACCTAACATCCAGACAGGATAAGATCCAGTCACATCTTACAGACAGGACTCAGTCTGATCTCATCTTAATCCACCAGGAGCAGAGAACTTTGCAGCATTTAGCAAGTTACAGTGGCAAGGACAAACTTCCTTTAACAGGCAGAAACCTCCAGCATGGCTAGACTGGCTGCAGTACAGGTCACAAAGCCTGCCCCCTCCATATAAACAGGTGGGACATGATCAAACTATAAAATCAGAACACAAATATAAAATCTTTAATCAGAGTTGTTTAAGAATATATCTGTTGTGTAATAAAGACCCTGAGGGACAGTTATTCATTTCATCATGCAGTTTGATTCGTCTGCTGACCGACCTCAGGATGTAATGTAATGTAATAAAATAAAACCAGCAAACAGAGCACCCATCACCACCAGAAGGAATCTGACTCCAGGACTTTAAGAGCTCCTCCCACAATGCGGATGTTCCCTGTAATAAGAACGTGGATCTCTACAGCAGCAAGGAGCGCAGCAGCTTTTGCTTCAGCGCTGGGTTTGACTGGAGGGTCTGTGACCATTGGATCCCGGCCCCGAGTGATCCACTGGAGGGCGCTGAGGATGCAGGGGAAGACCAGAGACAGGCTGTCCTCCTCTGAGTCCTTCTGGACGTTGTTGTGATGTCTCCAGCTCTTTTCGTTCTCCTGACAGCGGGTCATCATGTCCTCCACTGAGTGGTTCATGTTCCAAAGATCTGACACAACAGGAGATTAAACATGATTCACATTTAAGACACAACATGGTTTCTTTCCATTGTTGTCTTA
Source organism: Notolabrus celidotus (assembly GCF_009762535.1). Classification (NCBI taxonomy): domain Eukaryota; kingdom Metazoa; phylum Chordata; class Actinopteri; order Labriformes; family Labridae; genus Notolabrus; species Notolabrus celidotus. The sequence goes on from NC_048290.1 coordinate 17,559,184, forward strand.
ATACCAGGAGAAAACCATGACTTTTCAACCTTGGCCCTCTTGAAAAGTCCCTGCCCGGGGGGTAGTACTTTCTCAAGTTCCAAGAACTTTTGGGGGCGTGGCCTGCAGTGCTGAATGTTTCTGATTGGTTGAGTACCCTCAGTGTTTTTATCTCTCCCTCCGTCCACAATAACATCACACACACCTGTGATTCATTCGGTTTAATAACTCCTGAACATTGGTCTTCTCTGAGCCTGATATTGTGAATACATCACTGTCAGCTCCCGGTGTTACAGTCTGAAGAGTGACCCTGTAAACTGGAGACCTTTAGCTGAACGTGTCAGTGTTTGTGGAGTTTACAACAGCTGCTGAAACACAGAAGGAGTCCTCTGGAATGCATCCTAGTTTAGTTTTTATTCAGATGTCCAAATATCCTCATCAGATATTTAATGATCATCTAAAGACGTTTGTGAGGGATGCATCCGGCTGAAAGTCTCTAGTTAACAGGGTCGCTCTTTAAACTGAAACACCGGTCCATCTCTGACATGTCTTAAAATCTGTCTTCTTGCTTTAAGTCGAGCGTTTCAAGCTTTTTAATCCTCTTTGTCTCTAGAGCTTGTCTCCTTCTAAGTGTTGATTCAGTGAATCCATCTGCAATAAAGCACGATCAAAAACAGAACAAGAGGAATCTCCTTCATGCTAACAGGCTAACTGTGGGGCTCTTACTGTCCTCTGCTGGCCTGACGGTGTAGTGCGATTACTTTTATTGCTTCTCCAAACGTCACTGGCCTGATTTGCATAATCTTCTCAGGACTTCAGGCAGACAACAATGAGCCACAGGAACCATTTTGTTCCTTGAGGAGAAGTTCCTGGAACTAAACGTTTTGACTTCTGGTTGAAAAGCAGCTTTTTAGACAACGGTCAGTGTGAGCTTTAAACAGCCAGGAGTGACAGATTCAAAGATCTCACCTGTGTCATTAAAGGAGCTGGAATCAGGTATGTTTTTACAGAACACAGCAAAGTTGAAACGACACGGCTGGAAAGAACAGAGGTACAAAGATTAGGAAGAATCTGCTTTAAATATTTTGCCTTTCTTTGGGTTTTCCTGCAAAATCAGTTTTACTCACCACCAGGAGTTTGAGCAGAGCTGCTGAGTCCCTGCCTCTTGAAACATTGAAGACCAAAACCCTGGCCACAGGTCTACAACAAAACAAAGAGATATCAGATCAAGTGTACAGGTCTACTCAGAGCAGCTGTGGAATCCCTGGTTTGGTGTGTTTTTGCAGGTTACCCCAAGCTGAGAGTTGTGTGTTTAAGGCGTGATGCTCACCTTGCGTCCCTGTCATACTGAGCTGAGGTCTTGTTGAACTAGTCTGCACAGTCCTGCATACTGCGCATGGTGTGAGCTCCATCCAGGAAGTACGTGACCTCTCCGTGGTTCAGTATCTGAGTCCGTCCAGGCCACACAGTTTCTGCCAGCCCTGAGACAAAACACAAGAAACCCGCTGAAGGATGTCACATATTGTGTCTGCAGGAGAGGTCGACATAAAAGTCAGGGATGATCACCAGTGATTGGTTGCTGCTCACCTTTCACCATGATGGCGCTGGGCCTGAAAGGAGTCACCTGGAGCTCACCTGTGTCCTCAGCAGTGGTGGAAGGGAAACTTTTGTATGCTGGGAGAGGAAGGATTAAAGAAAATGAGACAGTCATGAGTCCTTTCAGACACTAACACAGCATCTCTGTTTCTTAATGTGACAGGAAGTTCAAGATGCTTTCATGATTTAAGGACAGAAAGGAGCCAACTTCTGGGCTCAGGTGCCGCTCGCGGTTGCAGGAACAAACGCTGCACACTGAAATGACTTTACTCTGATGCTTCTTCCGGTCCGCCCGTCACTCATCGCACTCGATGGGCGAACCCGAGGAAGCGTACAGATAAAGTTTGTTAACTTTCCCGCCCTACCTGTCAGACTTCTTCTCTGCAGCCAGGTGTGACTCAGCTGGAGAGCTAGGGAGGCGTTGAACCGCTGATGCTTCCCTGCGAGGCTCAGCCGCAGAGGTCCACCGTCTGGTAGTCCTCCAGATCTGGACTCACCCTGAGGGGACACTGCAGGAACAGGATCGCATCAAACTGTGCAGCGTAAGAAGACTTTCAACATGTTTCAGTCAGACGGGAGTCTTACTCCGATCTCTTTGGCCCGGTCTCTGAGCACAGCCATTCCTTCTTCTGGCTGTTTGATGGTGAAGGCAGGAACCCCCGGCTGAAACACACCAGCGTTTACTCAAAAACAAAAATGCCTCTAGTCCCATCAGAATGTCTGATACTGATGTGTCCATAAAACACACCTTGAAGATTCCTCCTTTATGCCAGGCGATCTTCTCTATGGTGTCTCCAAGCATCTGAGTGTGGTCGATACCCAGAGAGGAGACACCACACACAAAGGGCCTCCTGTGGACCCAGAGAAGACAGGTTTTACTGCAGCACTTAAACCTGTTCCTGGACCGCCTTCCTGCAGACTTGACTGTGAGTTTTCAAGCAAGTTATAGATCAATAAATGAAACCAGTCTGCTCTCATCATTTGCATTTGGATCCTTAACACTGAAAGAGTCTTACCGTATAACGTTGATGCAATCGTACTGTCCAGCAATCCCCACTTCGATTATCGCTACGTCCACCTGGACAAAGAAAAAGTTGTTTAGACGAAGAAAGCCAAGTCGCTGATCCTGCATCTCAGACTTCTTCAGAGGATGAACCTTTCTATCATGGACTATCTGTGAACTGTCATTACTGTACGTTTTTTGCAAGCAACAACCATCACTGTGAAAAATTGACGCTTGTGAGGAATTACCAAAAACTGCAGTACCACGAGTGCCCACTTGGGGGTGGTTTAAAAAGTGAGTTTTGGTCCAAAAAGCTAATTTCTTATAGCTCATCTGTTTGGTTACATTTAAGAGTTATGCATCAACAAAATTAGTGTGTGTGGCTTATTTGATGTCGGCATGTTGTAGCTGTGTGCTAGGTAGCTGTCATATAGCGATCTGTTGGTTTCTGTATGATGAGTTTGGAAGTGTCAGCATTTACAACACCTTTGGGCTTTAATGCCTCTCAAGAAATAAGGTGTTTGAGCTTACCTTTTCCTCCAAGAACACCCGAAAGGCCAAGAGGGTGAAAAAGAAAAAGTATCAAGGCATCGCTCCATCATTGGCATCCTGAAACAGAACAAAAATATCTGCACTAACTCATTTGTAAAAGATCTTTGGGGAAACAAAACCTTGCCCACGCATATTTTATGTGACCTTTACTTTGAATTACAAATTCATCTCATCACAGTCACAGAAAACACTGAATCAAAAAGGTTAAATTACACAAATGTCTCTTTGAGTGCATTCATTATTTTTTCAAGATCTAATTTGGGAGAGTATCGGTTTTATTCTGGCAGTGGGCCACATTTGGAGGAGGCGTGACTGTATGACTAACTTCAACTAAAGTTTGAGTTTTAGGATGCACAGGGTTTTTTCAATAGGACATTGCTGCTTCGTCCTCTGTGTTTAAATGTACATTTATGCCCTGTCACACGTCCTACCTTAGTTTCATCCAAACGCTGAAAAACCTGCAGGAAATGTTTATTGAAGAGCTCTCTCTCGATGGGCTGTCCGTTGATTCTGATCCTCTCCCTGACCTCGACCAGATGTGGAGAACTGCAACCAAGATGGAGAGATATATGTCCCTTTTCACCCTGATGAATACACTCACACTGAAGAATAATGGATGGAATAAGAAAGGATGATAGCCTTCTATATTTATAGACATTGCAAGTCAAGATGTCTTTTAAATTCAGATCTTTGCTTCATTTAAATGTAATTTCAAAGTAGTTAAAAGGTAAATCTAAGAATCTGATAAACTTTTTTGACCTGCATTGCAATCAAAAATAATATTTAGAGATATCTTGTATCTAATTTCAGGAGTCATCTTACTTATTCGAGCGACATAAGTGTTACAGGTAATTTCAGCAAAATTCAAAATGTGCAGCACGAACTGTTAGTTGTGAAACGGAATTTCACATTTAAGTAAGGCTTAAATTAAACTGTGGTTATGCTTAATAGAAATCTGACTGGATGAGACTAATTTTTCAGTATGATGTGTATTTTTATTTCCTTATGAATCAGGAAGAAGTGAAAGGCAACTATTTGTATATTCTTCATTGAGCTAGCTATTTTCTACCCTCAGTGTGAGGTCAGGCGAAAATGGCCGTCACGTAAATTTGGTCACTTAAACTCCAGAAGTAATATTTTTTAAACACAGCAGTTTTTACCTGTAAAATCCTGTACGTAGGCCATGACTTCTTAAAATCTGCTCAGTGAAAGCACACGTGGAGCCCTGAGAGAGAAAAGCCAACCCTCAAAACTGTCACAAGACATCAGCAAATAAAAACATGTTAAAACATGATAGCAGCAGAACCTGTAATCAGATCTTTGATAAGGGATGCTCAGAGTCTAAAGACCACTTTAAACAAAGGGTGAACCCGATCTTTGCAGGATATATCTGACTGTGTTTTTGAGAAAATACAGCCTTGGTATGTACAGGACAAAATCAGCAAAGAGAGGAAACCGTTGTCCTCAGGGGGCGGCATAATGTCCCCAACATGTGTGATGAATAAACACACAGCTTGTTTCAGCTCACCTTGCCTTTTGTTCCCGTCACATGGATGATGTTGAGATTATCCATTTCCTCCACCTTTGACACACACAGACATCAGATAAAACTTAAACACATCATCCATATCAAAGAATAGAGACAGCCAGTGACAGAGGTGGGGACCGATGTTGTGTACAGAGCATTGACTGCACATATATGTTATTATAATACGAGAACAGATGTCACAAAGTGCTTTATATACAGTTTATTTACATTATGAGATGTGACACCAAGAGGCCGCCTGTTTCTCAGGTGGGTCCAGTCCACAGCGTCACATATTCTTGTGTGGGTTTGAAGCAGACACTCACAGTTATGTAAAGTTCAATGACTCTTCTGTTGGTGTTTGTTACGTTTCCTCTCACCGTTCCTCCTCTACTCTGATAATCCAAAGCACACAGCGCTGCAGGAGCCTCATTGGTCAACAGAGCTGTCAAACATGGGCTTAATATGGAAGAGGGTTTTGGCCACTGATTATTTTTAAGTCCCGCCTTTTTTCTCAGAATTCTGTCTTGAAGATCAAAGAGAACATTCTGGAATTCTGTCTTTAAGTTCAAAGACAACATTATAGAACTCTGTCATTAAGATCAAAGACAACATTCTAGAATTCTGTCTTTAAGATCAAAGACAACATTCTAGAATTCTGTCTTGAAGATCAAAGACAACGTCCTAGAATTCTGTCTTTAAGATCAAAGACAACGTTCTAGAATTCAGTCTTTAAGATCAAAGACGACATAATAGAATTCTGTCTTTAAGATCAAAGACAACATTATAGATCTCTGTCTTTGATGTCAGAATTCCGAGAGAAAAGTCGACGTTCTAAAGAAGAGTCAGATCTAAACTGATCCTGCTTTATCCCTATTTTTTATCATCAATAACTAATTCAAAGTAAACTAGTCAGAAACATGAACACTGAGAAATAAATCAGCATGATAACAACTAATGACAGAAAACCATATTTGACAAACATTTATTTGATCTGTGTTTGGATTTTACACTTTGACACATGTCCCATCTGTTCACATGGAGGAGGCAGAGTTTGTGAGCTATACTGCAGCCAGTCAGTAGGCGGGGCTCAACATGTTTTGTCAAAATCTTTCCATTTTAATACAAAGACTGTGACTCACTGAGAGGCCGACTTGCCTCATGAAGTTCTCCATGATCGGGAGCAGCTGACTGGTAGGACATTTATAGTAAGAAAATTCTGTTCAGATTGAGCATGTCGACCTGCCAAAAGGAAATAAAAGAAAGTGTCTCTTCTTACCTTCTCTGCGAAGCCTTTAGCATAACACTCCATGGTTAGATGATCTGCTGTCACTTCTGTTGAAGACGCTTTAAGCTCTGACTCACCTGTTTATTGACTGACTCCACCCTTCTGCAGTGTGCACATTGTGCATGTTTTTACAGACCATTAAATACCTTCAAGTCGACAGTGAGTTCAGACTTTGGGGTCACACTGCTCGAGGTGCTGGGAACTTGTCACAGGAGTCTCTTTGAAGCAGCTCTGTTAGAAACGTTCTGTGTTCTACTTTACAAGTGTTTACACAGATAATAGGAAGTGAGTGTGCTTCCTTTAATGACTACGTTCGCAGAAGAAAAGTCACATTGCTTGATGCTGAAGGCATGATGTTTGAAATTCATCTTCCTTCTTTTTTCATTGTTTGATTGTCTTGTTTCATAACATTGCTCGGTCACTTTATGATCTGTCCTGTATCACTTTAAGACTTGCTTTAAATATGTATTTTATTATTATTTTGAGTCTCTAAAGAATTGGGTTAAGTAGACGTTAATGTTGAAACAATAACATCTTCTAGTTTACACATCCTGCATGCCAGCCCTGCAAAAATCATCACATGAGCTGGGCCCCCGTCAGGAAAGTCTGGAACCGCCCCTGGATGGATGCATGAGTGGATGCATGGATGGATGCATGGTTGGATGCGTGGATGGATGGATGCATGGATGGATGCATGGATGGATGCATGGATGGATGAATATAATTTTTCACTAGCACTTGTTTCAAGTTTAAAGGTGTATTCTTCAGGGTGTTTGCAGTGTTATGTGACTGTGTGCTCTGCAGGTGTTGTGTGTGGAAACATGTGGAACCGGAAGATGGCGACACGGCACCCCACGGATTTGCAGCGCAGCTAAATCCCATGAAGAAGAAAGGAAACCTTTGCACACACATATACACATACAGCCTATGGCACACACACACACACACACTGAACACTCCGTGATAACTCTTCCTACATCTCGATTTGTCCTGGACAGTCTCGGTCCTCCTTCCGTATCTCTGCACCATGTCCTCCGCAGATCTGGGCCGCGCACTCTGCATCATCACCGGGGCCTCCAGAGGCTTCGGCCGGGCCGTAGCGGTGCAGCTCTCCCGGTTGGTGAAGCCGGGCTCGGTGCTCCTGCTGGCGGCCCGCTCCGGGGACGAGCTACGAGCTCTGCAGGAGGAGCTGGCCGGGTCAGAGGCAGGCAGAGCCGGGGTGAAGGCTGTGTGTGTGGAGGCTGATCTGGGACAGAAGGAGGGACCGGAGAGAGTCCTGAAGGCTGCTGCAGAGGCTTCTTCTGAGGAGATAGAGCACCTGATACTGATCAACAACGCAGGTGAGAGGACCACCTGTTGAACTTGAGCTGCATGGGTTCAAGGGAGAAAACAGGAATGCATTAAATCCTCCAGTTTAAAGCTGGAATAAAAATCATCCTCTGCTGTGTCACTAAAACCGGGAGACCGGGTTTGAAATTTTCATTTTCCTCTCTTCTTCTTCTTCTTCTGCTTCTTCTACTTATTCAGGGGAGACCTACATCCATCTGTTTTACCTTATTATATAAAGAATAATAGTAGAAAACATGTTGCTGACAGCTTATCTTTGAATCATCAAAGTTACATCATGCAAAACTCATCAAATGTTGTGCAACATTACAACATAAATATGATTTCTCTAACATTTTTAGCCCCTTGCTTCAGCTATTGATGTAAACAAAGACTGTCAAGAAGAAGTTGATGCAGCTGCTGGTTTAAAAACAATAAGATACAGATGTAGGAGTTTGTGAAACCTCCATCAGGGGGCGACTGCACTTACTGGATTGATTGTATAGAAGTCTGAGTAAAAGGTCTGATTTTAACATTATCCTCCTGACTTTATGGTCTCAATCTTTAGAGTATTGTTACAGAAATCAAATGTTTACTGTGATATTTTTTTTATTCTTGCTGAAGCTCTGGAGGAGTTAAATTAAAGCTGTGATTTTGTGCTGAGCAGCTCGGTCATAAGACCTGCACATGTTCTGGCTTAAAGACTTTCTTACAGATTCTTACAAAACCAAAAGCAACATTTATTTAAAACAACAACAACAACAAAGACAGTTTTCACCCAGAGGTTTATTTGATTGTTTAACTTTTGTCATGGTCACCACAAAAACTCTTCCACCTGTGTTCCCTCTATTCTCAGGCTCTCTGGGCGATGTTTCCTGCTTCACCAAAGACTTCACCAACATGGCCGACGTGGACTCCTACCTGTCTTTCAACTTCAGCTCCTGCCTCTGCCTCACCGCCGGCGTCCTGCAGAGGTTTCCAAAGAGACCGGGTCTGAAGCGGACCGTGGTGAACGTGTCCTCGCTTTGCGCCCTGCAGCCGTTCTCCTCCTGGGTGCTGTACTGCAGCGGGAAGGCCGCCCGACACATGATGTTCAAGGTGCTGGCTCAGGAGGAGCCGGACCTCAGGGTGCTCAGCTACTCTCCAGGTATGGAGTGAAGTTTGACCTTTGACCCTTTCAAAATAAAAGACATGACCGTGAATTATTTTGAAGGTGCAGAAAAGTTGAGTCCTGATGTTTTATTCATGATCTTTATAATAAAAGAAACAGGATGTTGTTGGATCTAGATACTCATTGTGTTATTAATCAGAAATTATGTTTCCTCTCCCTCTTCACTCCACCCCTCTGGTCCCCTCTCATCTTTAAACCCTGACCCTCATCCCTGCTCTCTCTCTCTGGTTGCACACAGGTCCTCTGAACACCGCCATGCAGCAGGAGGCCCGGTCCAGTACGGGTGACTCGGGTCTCAGGAAGGCGTTCTCCGACATGTTCTCTGAGGGGAAGCTCCTCACCTGCGAGGAGTCCTGCACTAAGATGATAAAGGTGCTGCTGGAGGACAAATACACGTCAGGGGATCAGATTGACATCTATGATGTGTAGACCGCCACACCTGAGTGTATCCGTGCCTTTAACTCAGACTGTGTTCAGGAAGTTGCTACTCTCAGTGTCCGTCCTCATTTCTGGTCCAAAGTCTGAGTACACGATCAGTTTGTTCTGATCGACATGTCCCGTAAAGTCTGAAGGTTGTGACGTGCCTTACTCATGTTGTCTGTTCCCCGTGTTAATGTCTGCAGATTAATCTGTATGTAATCCTCCTCTATTGAAGAACCTGGGCATTTCAACATGTGAGTTATTCTACGATATGAGATATTCACACATTCCTCGCTGTAACATTTTGTCTTAATGTTAATGTGAAATCATTCTTTAATAAGTGCTAACCTCAGGCATTATATGAATCAGTAGCTAACTCTATAAAACTGTCACTTTTTAATGTTAATTTTTGTTCTTACTCTCAGAGTTGGTGCTGAAGATCCTTGAAAAATATAAAAACTACATAAATTATGTAAAACTATGTAGCAGCCTCCCACCATGTTGTCTCTTTTATATATTTCTATCTGATGTTTATCTTTATGAATTATCTTATTCTTGTAATTCAGTTTCAGTTCTTAATAAAATGAAAATGAAATCAAATTATTGTGTGTGCATTTTTATGTAAAACACACTTCTTATCACTTTGCTGAGTTTATCTTCAGGAACCAGGAAGGAGTTAGTTTCAGAGAAAGGTTCCCCCAGAGGTGCGCCAGTTCATCTGTATGTGGCGAGTCGCAGCTTCACTGTGAACAGTTCCACAGAGGCTTCACTCTGGCTTCCTTCGAACCTGAAACAGAAACTGATGTTCTTGTAATTAACAGGTCTTAAGTTTGCTGAAATAACAACATCATGATGCATATTACTCAAAAGTCAAACGTTAAGCTTTGTCAGGTCTGTCCCATAGACTGTATAAATAATGGACGTAGTATCCGTGACGTCACCCATCTGTTCCTGAGCGCTGTTTTGAAGCCAATCGACGGCGGCAGCCATATTGGAAATGCAGAACTCAACCAGGCATAATGTGACATAAAGGGTCGGAGTTTGAGCCTCTTAGCCAACAGCTATGTGTTCCCGACTGGGAGTCCAGTCAGTCATGTCCTTATTTGGGCAAAAACTCGTAATCTTAATATCTTCTGAACCATTGCGTTAGAAAAAAATTCACCCCTGTATAGTGTGTGCCGATAGAGAAATTAGCTTTGTAGGGCCAAGCCGTTTTTTGAACCAGGCTATAAACATGTTTATTAATGCTGCAAAGATCGTCTTTTACCCATTCATGTCTATGTGGTTTCCGGTGTTTCTGCAGCCAGCCTCAAACAGATTCTCTATGAATTGCAGTTTATAACACTTGCGCAATGGGCTTCATAGTTTCAGACCAGAGGTTGCCGCTTGGTCTGTCCTCAAGAGGAGAAGAAAACTATTTTTACAATGTTTGTTTGTTAAATGGAGGTGGGATTCATAATTTCAGATGTGTTCCAGGAAGTCAGGAAATCTAAACGCTGATTGTCTTAAGTGACACAGCATTGAGCAGATTTGTATCTCAGTATAAATGTTTGAATTAGAACAGATTCTTAGCTGCTCTTCATGCAGATATCTGTTTATAGAGAGAAACAAAGCCTAACAACGCTGGATTGTGTTCCTCCTGCTTTTGCTCTCCATACAGACTGTTTTTCCTGCTGACACCTGATTATGTAATACTGCTGCAAAAGTTCTACAAATGGAGACCAGAGAACAAAGAGCTAACCAGCTATAGAGTTTGGAAGTGATGATGGTGGAGACCCAAAGTAGAGCTTAAGAGATCTCTTAATTTTGTCTGTTTGCCACATTAAGACTTAGAATAAATGCTCTGTGCTCCCAAATATGGGCAACTTTTAAAACATGATGATGTGTCAGTGCATTTCATGAAGCTGGTTCTGCTGCCCTCAGTTGGTCAAAGAAATATTAAAGAAGACTTGAAGGCCTGGTGACAGAGTGAGAGTTACCACCTTCACTGTACCGTGCCAAAATAAGAGATCCAGCAGACTGACTGTCATAGACTTCTGACTGAAGGCCACAGCTGCCCTGCACCAAAATACCCCGCAGGAACCATCCCAAAGAAGGGGACGTCACCCCCCCATGCCCCCTCAGACTCCCTCTACTCACCCCCTGTCCCACCCTGGGGAGGTGGTACAACCCCACAGGGTGCTCTTCTATTTTTAGCTCTTTCAGGGGTCGGGCAAGTGCTCCTAAATGTTTGTGAAGATTTCTCTCAGCAGCTCTTTGAGTCCCTCATCCCTCCCTCAGACGCTCACTCCTTTCTCTCCTTCTCTGTCTCTGTGTTTTGTTTGGCCGGGACAATGACTGGGGGGAACATGGAGAGTGCCGAGCTGTTCGATGCCGGGAAGAAAGGTCGTGGCCTGAGGGCCACCAAGGACCTGAATGCCGGGGATGTGGTCTTCGCTGAGCCCAGTTTCTCTGCTGTGGTCTTCAACGAGTAAGAGTCTCCTGGTTTTTGTTTCTTTAGATTTAATTCACAGGATCAGGACAACCTTGCTGCACATGAAGGCCTGCAGGTGTGATGTGGACTGCAGGTTTTCTCTCCTCTCTGACCTCATTTTTGGAGGCCAGATTTCTCATGACAGCAGCAGCAGCAAGAAAGCTGCCGAGGTGTCATGTGAACTTGAGCATGACGTACTTTTGGATTCAGTTTCAAAGGATCCTGTTCAGACACCGTTCAGACTTTCTAATTCACTTCTAAGATGAAAGAAAGTGACTGTGAGAGTACACCTGAGAGTCTATTTTTGTTGCACCTTCCTTTAGAAGAAGTTGTGTGTCGGTGTGCTGCAGGTATTCTGTGCAGAGTTCTGAATGCTGCTCGTCAGAGTTCAGTTTGTACTCTGAGGACAGACAGCAGACCTGCTGAGTTTAAACAGCTCATACTGTAGTTACACATCAGTTATGTATTTTGGCTCCTAACGTCGGTCATATTTTAAAGCATCAGCAGGTCTGAATGAATGACAGGTGCAGCACGTTCTGGAGTTGTTTCAGTAGTCTGCCTCAGCCAGCAGCTACATATGTAACAGGCTGCAATGGCTGCAACATGATGCGCTCCATGAAACTACGTCCACTAACAGTTCTTGTTTTTGGACCCCACAGAGATAGAGCTTTATTAATTACTAAATAGTACCAGAAATATTAGAATTTCTCCCTTGGATTGCTTCAGCCTGCAGCAGTGAAACAGGCTGTAATTGCTGCAACATAACCCAGGCTGAAAACTCTGCAATCTTACGATGTTGAACACACAAGTTTTCGAATCATCCAGTTATTCTGCTCATATTTTGTGGTATTAATGGGAAGGTACAAAAGGTTTGCTTCAGACTGCAGCAGTGAAACACAGCCAAGTTCCACCAGATCCGTCTCCGTTCCTTCACAACACCAGATCTGGTAGGTTTCTGATCTAGTCAATCTGTTAACTTCCACTGGATCTGATCCGTTGCGTTCCGGCTGCATCTCTGATCCGGCAGGTCGGAGCCTTCCGGATCAGATACACAAGACTTCTATTTTTGCAGGATGTCGGAGCACGACGCATCAATCACAACAGAGCAGATGGAGCGGGACAAGAAGTCCAGCACCAAAACAAAATGAAAACATCCGGTTAATTTTTAGAATAAAACACTCTGTGTTATCACTAGATCGTATTTAACTGAACTACAACAACAAACCATCATGATGAGTGGAGCCAGGCCTGGAGTCAACAGGTCAGAGGTTTTCAGAGGACCAGAAAGACAACATGGATGAGGAGAGGAGGAGGATAACCCTTGATTCAGTAATTACCGCGGGAAAACCTTGGTCACATGGCTCAAGCTGTCCAGCGGTCCTGCTCCGTGCTGCGTTCTAAAAACGCAACCGGTGTGTGTTGACGGATGAGAGAGCACGGAGCCGGACTGCAGCGAATCTGGTGGAAGTCCCATAACAGGCTGCAATGGCTGAAACCCTTAGAAAATAAACTATGTCCTATAAAAGTTCTTGTTTTTGTCCCTCACATACTTTGATTTTAGACATTTGTTCTAAGGACTCATGTTTCAGCCATTACAGCCTGTTTCACTGCAGCAGGCTCAAGCTAACTTTTTATATCCATTAACACCTCACTGGATGATTCTCTGGACCAGCAACTCCGGTATCTACCATTGTGAGATTTCAGCATTTTCAGCCTGGGATATGTTGCAGCCATTACAGCCTGATTTACTGCTGCAGGCTTGGAGCCACCCTAAGAAAAAATCCTAAAACTTACGGTACTTTTTAGTGATTAAAACCTTAAAATATGTGAAAACAGCAGCAAAACAGGCTGAAGTGAGTGAATTACATCCTCTAACAGTTCTTGTTTTTGTCCTTGACAGGCTCAGGTTGTTACTCAAAGTGTCTGACAACATTACAGAGAGGATCCCCGCAGAGAGAGACAAAAACAGTAACCTACATTGCAGAACACAGGAGTTGGTTGTCTACCACAGTGTTGATGGATTAGTTGGTTTATGTCTTTGTGTGTTTAATTAACGATCTAGTTTGGCTCTCTCATTTTAAACGTCAAAGTTGGACAAAAATACAAACAGACTGGAGCTAGTCATCCCCAAGTCATCCTCTGGAGCAACTCTGCATTCTTTTCTACCTTTGAGACTATAAAATGTGAATAAATACATAAAGAACAGAAATAATTTTCTGCAGCTCAAGCTGAGCAAACGTTTTGACCTTTCCTGAACCAGCTGATCGTCTGAGCGTTCAGGACGCTGTGTTTGTGTTTGTGTCTGTTCTCAGGTCTGCTCTCTGTCCCTTTGGACTCTGCAGGACAGACTATGTAAATACACACACACACTCTGCCGTCAGCTGAGAGCTTCTCTGTGTGTTGTTGGATCCAAACTCATGAATGATGTCGGTGCGGTTGTCATGTTTGCAAATGCCACTTCAGTTTCTGCAGGAGCTGTGGTGATGTTGTAAATATTTATGCGCGCTCCTGTTTGATGTCATGTCTGTAACTCATGGATTCATCTTCAATGTGAATCAGATCTAAGCTCAGGAGTCGTGCATAAATACAACATTCCCCGAGACAAACTCAAAGACGACAGATCAAGTGTTTGCTCTGGTGTAGATCTTCACAGAGTTTCAACATGATTTCACATCTCTCTGTTTGGTGTGTTTCAGTTTGTCCATCCAGGTGTGCCACAACTGTTTCCGGCGTCAGGCCAACCTGCACCGCTGTGCTCAGTGTAAGTTCGCCCACTACTGTGACCGCACCTGTCAGACGGCATGCTGGGATGAGCACAAACAGGAGTGTGGAGCCATCAGGAAGGTTGGCAGGGCCCCGAGCGAGAGCGTCCGGTAAGAACTCCTGATCCATCCTGCAGGGAGCCGAAAGAGAGCTGCAGCAGACACTGAAGGGAAGATGTTAAAGCATCAATAAGAACAGTCAGGATCAGCAGTGCATCCCCTTTAGAGTCTATAAAACCAGTCTGATCAGTGTAGTTTCTGTGATCCCCACTCGTCCCTCCTCTATGTTTATAAAAACCATGAGTTTGGCTTTGAGACAATCTCCATCATCTCGCCCTCTCTCTGTCTCCGGCTCAGTCTGGCCGCTCGGGTGCTGTGGCGTATCCACAAGGACACAGGTGTGGCGTCAGACAGTCAGCTGGTCTCTGTGGAGCAGCTGGAGGACCACGTGTCTGACATGTCTGAGGAGGACCTGAAGAAGATGAAAACAGACGTGCAGAACTTCCAGGAGTACTGGTCCTACGGCAGGAAGAAGCACTCCGCGGAGGAAATCTCACACATCTTTGGCATCGTAAGAAATAAAGCAGAACTATGGATTCTTATCTGTGCATGTTGAACCTCACCTCTCCATCCTTACCATCCTCTCCTCTCCTCTCCTCTCCTCTCCTCTCCTCTCCTCTCCTCTAGATAAAGTGTAATGGATTCACTCTGAGTGATCAGAGAGGCCTGCAGGCTGTGGGTGTTGGCCTTTTCCCAAACCTTTGCCTGGTTAATCATGACTGCTGGCCGAACTGCACCGTCATCCTCAACAATGGCAAGTATGTATTCAAACTTCCTCTGAGTTTAAAGGACATGTTTGACTTCTTACAGAATCAGAGACAAACTCAGGCTGTTTGAGGGACACCAGGCTCCAGCAATACTTTGAAGTCCATGTTGAAACCTCTTCAGCTATTGTCTCTCGTTAGCTGTAATAATTTCCCCATAACAGACCCAAAGCAGAGATAACTTTCTATACTTCTTACAGTGTTGTAATCTTTATTGAACATGCATTCAACTTTTTTTTTGTATGACATACGTTACCTACCATGCAAATTACATTTATTTTAAAGTGCAGCACATATTTCCCATATCCTACAATTTTTGCAGAGCAACAAACATTATTTCTGTGCATTACATATATTTAATGTGCAAAATACATTTTCTTTCCTGCAATAAACATTATCTAAACTTTTTAAATTAAATGTTTTATTTCCAAAAAATATGAAAATATTGAAATTTAAAGAGAAAATATTATTTTACACTTTTTAAACATGCAGCATACATTATCTCCCATGCAATCTCTACCTTTACAGTGCAACATGTACATTATCTTCTATGCAATGTACATCATATAGTATGAAATATAAATTTTAAAGAGTACAAAATATATGCGCTATTGAGAGCTATCTCTCATGAAACCTACACTTTCCGCAGTGTAACAAGCATTATCTACAATTGAATATATATTTTCATAGTGCAGGTTTATTATTATTATTATTATCCACTGCAACAAGGTAAATTACAAAAACATTAACATATGCATAATATACATGACATATTATTAAATAAATTTGTTTTACAGTATAACAGACTTTAGCTGCTGGACAATATACATTTTTTACTGTGTGGTTTACATTATCTTATGTGTTAAAAAGATTATCTAGCATGCAATCTACACTTGACAGTGCAACAAACATTATCCTCTGCAATATAAGTCATCTACAGTTCAAGATAAATTCTCTTTCCTGCAATCAATAGTTTTTAACGAGCAACATACAAAACTAACTGAGTAATATACGTTACCCTTCATGCAGTCTGTACTTTGTTTAGCACAATATACTTTTTTCACTTTGAAATAAAAATATTTCAAAGAGCATGTTACATTTTCAACTTGAGTTTGTTCTGTTTCTGTGGATACCTGAATGTCATGCATCAAAGGTTAAGCATTTTTAACTGTGTTGTAAATCATTATCATCATTGTAGTGTTGTTGATGCTTTATTTCAAGGGAAACCTTTGCACTGACTCTGATTTTGTTTTGCAGCCAGTCAGCTCTGAGTACTGCTCTCCACTCCAAGAGGAGGTTCGTATCCAGCTGTTCACACATCAGCATCTGTGTCAGGATGAAGCTTTAATGCTATCTGAATATTTCTGACATGTAAAACGTAATGTGAATCTTTTACTCCCCCTCCTCTGTTTCAGGATTGAGCTGCGAGCCTTGGAGAAGATCCCAGAGGGCCAGGAGCTGACCGTCAGCTACGTGGACTTCCTTAGTCTGTCAGCCGACCGTCTGAAGAAGCTGAAGGAAACTTTCTACTTCGAGTGCAGCTGTGAGCACTGCAGCAAGCACATGAAGGACGACCTGATGATGGCGCCCGCAGACAGCAAAGTCAGGAAGGAGGGGTGTCTGATATCAGAACAAAATAAAGACTGTTAATGTTCATGATTATAACTCTGAGTATCTGCTCTCAGCCGGCTGCTGATAAAGTGAAGGAGGTGACGGCCTTCAGCAAAGCGTCTCTGGAGAAGATTGAGCAGGCTCGTGTAGACATGGATTACCACCAGGTGAACCACGCTGCTGCAGTATTCTCTCCCATTCTGTCTCCCTCATCATCTTAACATGTACTCCCCGTGTGTTTTCTGTCCCCGCTCAGGTGGTAAAGTTGTGTCTTGAGTGTTTGCAGAAGCAGAAAGACGTCCTGGCCGACACTCATCTTTACCATCTGCGTGTGCTCAGCGTGATCAGTGAGGTCCTCTCATACCAGCAGCAGTTTGAAAAGGCTGCAGACTATGCTCGCAGCATGGTGGAGGGATACATGTGAGTGGACAAGGAGACATGACTCTGTTGTGGAAGTCACTGCAATTAAAAACAGACATGACTCTGTAGTGGAAGTAACTGCATTAAAAACAGACATGACTCTGTAGTGGAAATCACTGCATTACTCTTAACTGCGCCTTCTCTCTTAAACAGGAAGTTGTATCACCCCAACAACGCCCAGCTCGGTATGGCCATCATGAGAGCGGGGGTCACCCACTGGCATGGAGGTCAGATTGAGGAGGGTCACGGTCTGATCTGCAAGGCCTTTGGGATCCTCCTGGTCACACACGGACCAAACCACGCCATCACCAGAGACCTGGAGGTATGACACTGAAAATATCTGCAGTATTTGATGGAAAATATCGAAATATTAAGTAAGTATCATAATATTTGTTTGTTTTGCATTCAGTCAATGAGGACACAGACAGAGCTGGAGCTGAAGATGTTTAAGCAGAGTAAGGACACGTACCACAGCATGAGGGATGCTGCTCTGAAGATCCCATCTGCTGATGAAAATGTCAAAGGAGTCTGAAGATGACGTAACCAGATTAAAACGCTCTGATGCTCCGATGTCCGATTCGATCATGTTAAGATCTGCATCAAGGCTGTGGATGTGTCTGATGAGTCACTGCTCTGTGCAGATGTGACACAATATATTGCATGGTGCAGTAATGTGCAATAAAAATGAAGACTCCACATAAGTTGTGATCACCTTTCTACAAACTCTCAGCATGCAATGCAAAATGTCTGCAAAGGACCATTTCCTCATGATATACAATCCTCTCATTCCTAGTCTCGGAGTCGCCCCCTGCTGGATATTACACTTAGAATAAGATCAAAGCAATAGAAGTCGATCAAAGCAATAGAATGTGATCAATGCAATAGAATGTTTATTTAGTGAATGGGACCATCATTCACTACAAGAACATCATGCTGTGTTGAAGAAAAAACTAGAGATTGAGACCATAAACTCATTAGTGTTTACTGAGGGAACAAATCAGCTGTGGAGGACTGTTTTTTTCTGCTACTAAAGCCTGACTCCTCATTGCAGCCAGAAGAGACGCCCCCTGCTGGACATTAGGGAAAATGCAGCTTAAAGTTATTTGCTACGTCCTCTTCTTTTGCACAATCCTTGGTTTTAATATCACGCTGTACTCCAGAAGATCAGGCTTTGCACTTCTGTGTGCTTAAGAGCTGAACCTTCAACTTACCAAACACTGCTTCTGTACATTCAGCTTAATAAAACAGCAAAGTCCAGTCTGAAGGAAAGGTTCCCTAAATAAACCTCTCTGATAATCTAAATGAGTTCAGCTTAGAAAAACCCCCCAGAAATACTGAAAATAAATCTGAAGATTTAATTTAATACAAGACAGTTTTTTACCTTGGACAGACGGTGATATCACAGGGAGAGGACTATAAAGGAACAGCAGCAGAGTGAGGAATCACTCCACTCAGATATTTAACACAAAACATTTTAAATAAGACAAGCAGATTTTTTTATGCACTTTCATTATGGACACAAAGATGGAGGAAGAAAGGCAGAACAACCCCGACGTCATACAAACAGTATCAAAAAGCTGAAAATAGAAACTCTTTACAGTTTCTCCTCACAGTGAGTCCTGAGAAGCTTCTGCATAGAGGTCAAAGGTCATCCAATAACAGTGTCTCTGCTCACTTTAGTAGTGCTTATTGCTTTTAGCTGAAGAAGTTTATAAAGTTTTTCTTTTGATGTGCTACGATTTAAAATCGACGTTTGAACACCCCACAGACAGAAACACAGAAATCCCTCATTAAATAAAAAACATCCTAAATAACATTAAGAATTACGTAAACACAACAAAGGGAAAGTGTTTTCCAAAGCCACTGCATGAAAGATATATTAACAGTACAACTCTGCATTTCATTCGGGTAAAAGTCAGTTTGAATCACATCAGAACATTTCAATGTCTGACGAGTTCTCGTACAAATTTCAGCTCAAGCATTAAAGTGACGGCGGTGTGTTTAGTGTCTCATTGGATGACGCAGAGCTCGGTGCTGGTCTCTCCTGCGTCTCTGTGAGTCCGGCTCTGTGTGTCTGAAGCTTCGTCCTGCTCGTACGTCTGCTGCTCCAGGTTCTGCCTCAGCTCCATCAGCAGGTCTTTGGCGTCGCTCGATGGGAGGTTCCCCAGGAAGTAAGCAGGAGCGAGCTCCATCAGCCTGCGGCACAGAGAGGATACGTTTATAACGACTGTTAAAAGATGGACGATATAACAGCTCACTGGAGTGGAGTGAAGCCAAAACATGTGGAGCTCCCTAACAGACTGGCTGCAGGTGAAGATTCAAGATTCATTGAAGTCTGCCACAAAAAAACATATAATACAGTTCATACATAAACCCTGCCTCCTCCATGTTAACAGATGGAACATGGGTCAAACTCTAAAATCAAACACAGGTCAAAAAAATGTTAGTCATACATGGTTTCTTTCATTATAGTTAGTTCTTATCGTGCTGATTTATGTCTCAGTGTTCATGCTTCTGACAAGTTTACTTTAAATCAGTTATTGATGATATAAAAAGAGGGATAAAACAGGATCAGTTTAGATCTGACTCTTCTTCAGAATGTTGACTTTTCTCTCAGAATTCTGACATCAAAGACAGAATTCTAGAATGTTGTCTTTGATCTTAAAGACAGAATTCTAGAATGTTGTCTTTGATCTTAAAGACAGAATTCTGATAACAAATGTGCGACTTAAAAATAATCAGTGGCCCAAACCATTTTCCATATTAAGGCCATGATTGACAGTTGTGTTGACCAATAAGGCTCCTGCAGCACTGTCTGCACTGAATTATCAGAGCAGAGGATGAACGGTGAGAGAAAATGTAACAAACACTAACACAAGAGTCATTGAACTTTACATAAACGTGAGTGTCTGCTTCAAACCCACACAAGAATTTGGGACGTTGTGGACTGGACCCACCTGAGGGAGCTAAGGTGCTTTATCTTTAGATTTAATGCATGCTTTGGTTAGCAGGGAGGTCCTGCGGCTCTACCGAACGATCTCTACTACACAGACTCTGACTAATGCAACACTCCAACACCGGTCACTGGTATTTTGGCCTCACTTTTGTACAACGAGACAGGATGGAGACGCGTCATCCATCTTTCTATACAGCCAAAGTCACAAGTAGGACCATGAGATGTTCATCGTAAATGAATCATCATCATTATCAGGGAGTGACTCACATCTGAGGGTGGACGTCAGAGGCTATGCGGATGCAGTTGTCTCTGGAGATGGTAAACTCGTGGTACAGCACCCAGCTGGGGGGGTCAGGGCAGGGCTGGCGACACAGGTAAGAGGAGAAGGGGTGCAGGTGAGCCACATGGCGGTGAGTCAGCAGGAGGTAGTTACCCGAGCCATCCACATCGTGAGCCACCTGAAGACGAGGAGGAAAAACTTTCAGTATCAAGAACGAGAGGAAGAGTGGGAGCAGGTTTCACTTTACGGAGAGCGAGTACATGAATGAGGGTGTTTACTTTGAGGAAGTAGCCTGAGATGAGGGCGCGTTTGATATTCGTGCAGTTATCCTGGCATCCAAACGCAGGAGGAGAAACAGGAAGTTCTATCCTCTGCATCACCTCCAGAAGCTCCGCCCTGATCACCACGGCCAATCGTAAAGCTGCGTGACTCAAGAAGTTTGTCGCACACCACGCCTCGTCCTGATTATCTACAGAGATCACACGAAAACAATCAGTGCATGACTTACACAGCTGACAGATGACTGATGTAACAAAGGCTGAGGTGTACTCACGCTCTAAGAAGGCCTTATAAATATTAATGAGGGTCATGTGATCTCCCTCTGTGTGCATTAGAGGCCTCCAGTGTGTGACAGCCGCCTCCTCTCTGCTGGGGTCTGCAGGCAGGAAGCAGGAAGGAGCTAAAACAGGAGGAAAGAGGAAACATTAGCTTCACATTAAAGGGTTCTTCTGCTGTTTTTAAACCTTGGCCATGTTATTTTGTGCAGATTTTCTCACCACGTTTCTGTGTTTGAGACATTTTTTTGTCGCTCATTGTGCAGAGGTGTGAATATAGACTTAAACCCAGCGATCAGGTGACACAGATGTCACATGCATATATAACTTATGCTTCTTTCAAAGACGCCAAAAGAGCCACAGAAATGTTTTTATTTGGCGAAACGAATGTAAACTGTTAGTGTAACCTCCCCACGTGTCTGCATTTACCAACATTTCATGTCCTGATGCTTTGCATTCCTCCATCTCTCTCTTTTTCTTGCAGCAGCTTTTGGTTTAAAGGTTCAAACTTTCAAAGATATGTATTTTTTTAAAAGCACTGATATTTGCAAGAGTAACAAACGTAAACATGAAAGATGTGTTGTTTAAAAACACATTTTTTGATTGCTTTTACAGCATGTGAAGAGTCTGTTTTTGTCCCTGACGGGCTCAGGTTGTTATTCTAAGTGTGCAGGAAGGATCTCAAAAGATAAAGACCTTTTTTTACATAGTTAAATGTTGTTTTTTTAACCAGAAACTCACAGATGCAGGAGTTGCTGCTCTACTGCTGCCCTGATTGGTTAGTTTGTGTCTTCGCAAGTTTGTTGGATTAAAACCTACCCCTTAAAACCCAAATTTTGCACATTAACACAAAATAATTGGCTGAATGTGTCAGTGATAGATCAGCAATTCTTGTAATCTGTATAGAAGTTACAGTGTTAACCGTCTGGATTACACTGAAGCCACTACAGCCTGTTTCACGGCTGCAAACCTACTGGAGGTCCACAGATTTTGAATAAGAACACAGAATCGTCCATTCTCGGTTACAGCTACCTGTTAGCATGGCAGCGATGGTGAGCAGCTCATCCACACAGTCGTACTCGCACGCAGCGATTAAAGCTTTGGCCAGTGACGGCTCCAGAGGAAGCTCTGACATGATGATGCCGACTTCTGATAGGTGACCATCATCATCCAGAGCCGCCAGGTAGTCCAGGTCCTCCAGGGCCTGCATGAGTGCTTCAGGGGCTAGGAGAGAGAGACAGAGAGAGGTGGTTAAAGGTCAGTTATTCACTTCTGACTGACCTTGTTTATATTTGAAGCAGTACCTGGTCGGTCCAGGAACTTGCACTGCCCCATGTCTGCAATGTCAAGTCTTTTCAGCAGCAGCACCAAGTGACTCAGGTTCTCCTCCATCACACCGGGACAGTGAGCCTCCTCCATCCCCTCATCGTACAGAGACTGAGGATAGAGACGGAGACACAGACCTGCAAGGACGAGGAGAACACGTGAAGTCATGACACTGTGAACGACTGGATTTTTAGCCTTGGAACCGTTCTGAGAAGCACTGACCTGACATTTAAATGATATCATAACTTCACATTAAATTCTGTTTAAAATGTAGAAGAAACACAGACAGCAGGGATGATTGAAACCTGGCTCTGCGTTAAGGTTACTATTGCAGTCAAAAAGAGTTTGACTCCCTTTAACGAACATTTCGTGCATCCATGTGTAAAGCCAGGCACTCACAATGTTATTCTGCGCTTCCGTATATTCCTTATTATTATTATTTTATTTTATAATTAATTTTTTTAATTCATATTTCTATCTTATTTTATTCCTTCTTCTATTAATATTTGACTTTCTAACACACTGTTTATAAGAGCTCTGTAATGACCAAACTTCCCTCCCCGGGAAAAATGAAGCATTTCCGATTCTGAATGTTTAAATCTAACCACAAGGAGGAGCCAAAGAGACTCATATTCAAAGGCTGTACATGACCTTTCATGTACAGTACCTGGCAGGTGGCTGTTCACCCTCTGTGTCCTCATGTCAGCCTGATGTTTGCTGATCGTCCTCAGGTCCTGGGAGTTGGCTCTAATTTGTGGATTGTAAACCTGAAGGAGCCAAAACACGAGGAGCAAAAGCAGAAGGTTAACACAGAATGAAGGACGGATGCTGTGCGTTTAAACCTTGGCTCTGATTCGTTTGAGGGTCCAATTACTCTAAAAAAAAATTGTGTGTCCATTAAGAGTTCTTGTTTTTGTCACTGACAAGTCGAGAAGGTTGTCAGAATTTGTGTTACTACAATACAACCTAAATTTTTACATTAGATAGCATCAAAAAGCACCAAAGCTACAGAAAATACAGATCTAAAGTCGTATCTTCAACCCAAAGCTTCTGCTGCGAGCAAAAGAGAGACAGCAGCCGTGGTTACAAATGTGCTAAAGTCATGCTCCTTCCTGCATGCTGTGTGTCTCTCTGCTCCACCCTCCATCTCACCCACTGTATCGCCTACTGTGTTTATCCACCAGCGCTTTGTTAAGTCTCTTCAGCGTCTCATAAAGACACACACCTAACGTTTCTGCCTGTTGCAGACAGACAGAGAGCAGAGGAGAGAGGTGGGGATGTCTCCTGATCCCTGTGTGTTCAAAATGAAGTTTAAAACTTTTAAAAGAGAGCGATTTTAAGTCTGTGCCTGGTTTAAAAGATCATCTTCCTCTCTAACATGAAGCTTTCTCTCTACAGGGATCCTTTCTGTGATGTTCTCAGACACTTACAATAAAATGTGAGCCAGTCAGGGACAAAAACAAGAATAGTTTGAGCTTGTTTTGGAGAAATCTACCAGAAATAAATCCACTTTTTTCCCCTTCTTGTTTTTAAAACTCCAAAGTGTTTACAAATGAGTCAAGGTTATATTCTCTTTATATAAGCGTCATTATTTTGTGTATTTAATCCTGACATTTGATCACAAACTCACAGTTTTGAGTTGAAGGCCTGTGTCTATGACGTAGCGGATCCCCTGCAGGGAGAAGGACGCCTCCCCAAGAGTATCAGTGAGGATAACTTTCCTCTTGACCCCTGGAGGACCTCCAGCTCCCAGCGCTGAGACGTCCACACCCTCCGAGCCGTCGCTCTCCCTCAGGATGTTTGGGTCCGCTTCGTAGACCCGCTGGATCAGCCCGCCCAGTCCTGCGTGGAGTGGGATGATCCTGAGAGCACCGAGCTGAGGACTGAGAGCGACACACTCCTTCTCCAGCAGGGACATACACTCCTCTGTTTCCTGAAAGAGAGAAAAAGAAGTTTAATGTTTGTAGTTTAAGAATTCATTCCAGCTGACACAAGGCCTCTGAAGACCAGGAGCGAGAGCGGAGGACCAGGAGGTGTGGTGATGTTGACTTAAAGGGAGTTCAATGTGCATCCTGCAGAGTTTTAGATCAATATGTATGGAGAGCACATGACCGGTCTGCAGGTGTCTGCATGTGAACCAGGACACCAGACACCTGCAGAGGACTCTCAGGTGCAGGTGTCATTGTTTCTCTCCTGTGCGAGACAAAAGAGGTGAAACTCCGTGGCACGAAACAGAGAGAATGAAAGTTTCACCGGGTTTCATTGACGTCACGTACGAGCCGGGCGATGGATAGCTCCTGCTGATACGCGGATTTCTGTCAGAGTTTAGTTTGAGTGAGTTATTGATAAGTGTTGAAACGTTCAAACTAGCTATTCGTTCTGGTAACAGTCACGTGGTTATTTTAGTGAATGCTCAAGGGGCAACACTTAGCATGTTAGCATGAAGGAGATTCCTCTTGTGCTGTTTTTGATCTGGATTTATTGCAGATGGATTCACTAAATCAACACTTGGAAGGAGACAAGCTCTTGAGACAAAGAGGATTCAAAGCGTCTGAAACGCTCCACTTAAAGCAAGAAGACAGATTTTAAAGCCATGTCAGAGATGGACCGGTGTTCCAGTTTAAAGAGCGACCCTGTTAACTGCAGACTCTCAGCCGGATGCAACCACACAAACCTCTTTAGATGATCATTTGGACATTTGAATAAAAACTAAACTAGGATGCATTCCCGAGGACTCCTTCTGTGTTTCAACAGCTGTTGTAAACTCCACAAACACTGACATGTTCAGCTGAAGGTCTCCAGTTTACAGGGTCACTCTTCAGACTGGAACACCGGGAGCTGACAGAGACACATTCACACTATCAGGCTCAGAGAAGACCAATGTTCAGGAGTTATTAAACCGAATGAATCGCAGGTGTGTGTGATGTTATTGTGGACGGAGGGAGAGATAAAAACACTGCGAGTAACGTTCGGCACAGCAAGCCCCATCCCCAAAGTTCCTGGACCTTTGGAAAGTACTACCCTAAGAGAAGGGACTTTACAGGGGGAGATTAACTACCCAGGAACTTAATTGTCACTCTGCACAAAAGCAAGTCAGCAGTGAAGTTTCTCTGCCCGTAATATCGTCAGTTTCCGGTCTTCCTTGTTTGTGGAGCAGCAGATTTGCAAAGATGAAAAAAGGAGATGTAACTTTTTATAACTTCACAACCTAAACCTTTAAATCCATCCTGATACTTCAGAAGTTTGAGCGATTGTTTGAATCCAGTACCTGAGCACTCGCCAGAAACACCATCACGTCTCCCTCCTCCCCCCTCCTGTGCAGATCCAGCACCATGTGACACGCAGCAGAAACCGGTTCTCTCCCAGGTGAGAGCTCCCGGTACAGCGTCTCCACCCTCTTCACCTCCACAGGCCTCCTCTCCTCCTCTTCCTCACCCGCCTCCTCATCACCTCCTGCAGGGGGTAGGGTGTCCAGGCTGAGGTGAGGGACCGACGGCCCCAGGAAGGCCGAGAGACGGGGAGCCAGCATTGGGTGTGTGAGTAGAACGACCCGGAAGTTATCGGGTCTCTGCCTGCAGACGTCACACAGCATGCCGAGCAGCACGTCGGTGGGGACAGTCCGCTCCTGCAGCTCGTCCAGAACCACCAAACCGTACTGATGCAGCAGCGGGTCTGACATCATCTCCTCTAACAGGAGGGTGTCACTGACGAACCTGAGGGGGGAATAAAGACACAATCAGGGTCCAGAAACTGTCTGAAGCACATTCATATTAGTCATATTAAAGAAAGGGCAGGAGAGGACACAGGGATCACGTTTCACCGTTGTAACACTTTCTCCATCACCTCGCAGAGAACAAAGACCCGAGGTGTGGCCGAAAGAAAGACCGAGCATGAAACATAATCACAGAAAACTGGAGCTGTCCTCATCCCCACAGGGAGGAGAGGACGAAGACACACCAGACAAATAAGGTCAGAAAACAATGCAAACAAAGGATGACTCATTGCATAGATCGCTGCAAAGTTAGGTGGAGAAAACAAACCGGAGGAGACGTTATGGGAAGAAAAGTCTGCTTTCAAATCTAAAGAACAAGCTGCAAGTTTGAAATATGTTGACCGCCATCTTTGTGTTTGTGTTTAAAGAAAATCGGACCTTCTGCTGCAGCAAAGACAGATTTGAATCTGCAATGAGGCAAAGAATGCATGCAAATTCAGAGCTGTTCGGATGTGCAGCACAGTCCTCCAAACGTTACTCTTTTATCGCTCCACAAAGACGAATGTGCACAAAAGAAAAGTATCATTTCATTTCATCTAACGGTGAACATCTAAACTCGTTGTAAATAATGAGATGTCCCTCCAACAGCTCCGTACCTGAGCATGGTGTCCGATGTGCAGCTGTCGTCGTGAGACACCCTGTACCCGACCTCCAGCCCCAGACTCAGGTCCATCTCGTCGGCGACACGCAGAGCCAGACTCACCGCCGCTGCCGCGTACGGCTGAGAGCAGCAGACCAGACCGTGAGAGAACTCGAAGGACAGAGCGAACTCAGCGCACCACTGAGGGACCTGCAGAAAGGAAGAAGAGGAAGAGGATGCATCATTTTTAAATCCTCAAAAAATAAGATATTTTAGTTTTTTTGTCTTAAGTTGATTAGCTGCCATCTGACACCAGAACAGACACTGAGATCGTAAATATAAGCTGCCAGAAAAACAAAAATTACCCAAACTGCTTCTTCGTAAATAAAGAAAATACAGCTACAAGAAGAGGACCGTTAATTAGAAATAATTTAGGAGAAGAAAGAAAACAAGGCAAGGCTAACGTATCTTATGTGTGGAAGAGGATTAGGGCCACTTCAAAAATAAATACAATTAAGTTATTATAAAAAAGATTTTATTATTATAATTCTGAGAAAACAGTCAGAATACTGAGATTGAAGTCAGAATTCCGGGAAAAAAAGTCAGAATACCTTCATATCAGAATTTGGACTTTTTTTCTCTGAATAGTAATAATAACAAAAAAAGAGTAGGACCTTCTTTTTTTTCTTTTTTGCAGTGGCCCTAATCCTCTTCCATACGTATTTACCCAGGATAAAGAGATGCAAATGTTTTCACCGTTTGAATATAATGACACTGAGAAGATTAATTTCAAGACAAAAGACAAAACAATGCAAATCAATGCCTTCGCACTTTCTCTACTTTATGAGCATTTAAGATACAAATCTTAAGAATAAAAGAATACAGGCAGACTTTAATCCTCCTGACAAACAGCTAAAACTCACTCGCTTGCAAGTCAACTCAACCTCACCCCTTATTATGCAAATGTATGCACACATCTCGGTCTGAGAATATTCAAAATAGATGATTTATAAAAATAATTCCCTTCTAGTGCAGTGTGAACCTCTAAAGAAATGAGCTACTCATTTTAAAATCGTACGAAGCTTCGAACATGTTTTATCCGACTGTAAAGATGTGAATTGTAACACGAGTGTTAAAGAGGATTCCTGGACTTCTGCTGCCAGCCTCTAATGGACACTTGAGGTACTGCAGTTTTTAGCACTTGTTCTTCATTTTCAACACCTTAAGTGTCAGCCGTCTTGTTCTCTGCTCTAAGAAGTGCACTGTAGTGACATGCAAAGCTTCGTTTTGTGCATGTAACAGATCGAGGCCTCTACGGAGCAACAAGCTGCTTCCTGAAGCTCTCTCTGTTCAGATGATAAATGAACAACAAGGGAAGCGCCATGGGCGACCGAAGAGAGCAAATAAACGCGATCCCGAGGTGGACCTTAAATCAATATTTAATCAAAGATCTGATGATAGTATCAGAGAAAACACAGGCTGGATATCAAACACGAACTCATGAAGGGAGCAGAAATAAGTCCAGCTTCTCAAATCTGATCAGAGTTGCATCAATGACGACAATGCAGAGACTAAAGTCAGTAAATGTTTAGTGCCTCAGAAAGAGAAGGCGGTGCAGGAAAGAGGATCCCAGAGAGTTCAAGTGATGACATGAGAGTTCAGGTTACAGCAGCAGAGACTCAGTTTGTCCTGCAGGTAGAGAGCTGCTGCACCTGAGACACCACAGAGAAACCCTCACACAGAGGAGTGAAGTTATGCATCATTTATTCTTTACATATGAGTAACGACACACATCAAACATGTCCCTCGTGTGTCTGTACTTTCTGGTTACCTGTGTGCTCTTCCCCGTCCCGCTTGGAGTGCTCAGCAGCACCATGTTGTGGCTCTCCAGGTGCTCCAGCAGACTCTGCCTCAGCCTCCATGCCGGGAACTTCCTCCTCTCCTCCAGCAGCGAGTAGTACCTCGAGGAAAACGGCAAACCGTCATATGGGTTCACCTCCAGGTCTCCCAGCCCGTCCTCCTCCTCTCCCCTTCCTCCGTCTCCTTCATCGTCCAAGTCCCCCGACAGGAGGGAAGACACGGAGAGGGAGTCCAGGGCAGCGGAGGGCGGGAGACGGGACCCGATGGGGGGGTTTGCTGGTGGTGATGACATCAGCAGGAGCGGTGTTCACAGATTACCTGCAGAGAGAGAGAGAGAGAGAGAGAGAGAGAGAGAGAGAGAGAGGCAGGAGGTCAGACTTCATGTGACCTGTAAATAAGTTCACGGGTTTCCTGCAGCTGAAGGTTCAGTCTGAGGAGGAAGTCATGCAGCACAAAGCAAAGATATTCACTCGCAACTCAGGAACATCAACATAAAGCCGGTCTCAGGGGCCACGGCTCACCCGTCTCCACCAGAGGAACCTGCAGCATGTCTGGTATTTCACAGAAGAATGTCTGCCTCCACCCTGATGCCTCATGTTTGTCAGACAGCTGCGAAACACAGCGTAAAGAAGACGACGCTCGTGTGTGGTGAAATAAAAGACCCCTGACTCTGGAGCCAGAGAGTGATTTTAATATATTTGTTGCATTAAGCTTCTTCATTTCCCATGCTACGTTTGAGGACAAAGTAATTTAGGGAATTAAAGACCTTCATTATGTTCATGAACAGTAAATCCAGTGTTGCAAAATCATCTCCTCTAGCATTGGTAAAAATGTACAATACATCTTCATCTTCTAAACCCAAATAATCAGCTTGTATCTTTTTTAATAGCTGCAGATGTTAGGACAGATATTCAAAAGTCCCCCATGACGATATTTCACTGAGCCAAATATTTTTCTATCCACATTTGTTTTCAGAAAATGTTAATTGAAGTTTAGCAGTTTTGTTTCTCATGTTATTATCACATGATATTTGCATTATATATCTCCCATAAATCTACCTGCTCCTTTATTATCGGTACTGATATCGGCTGTTCAAAAACCGATATCAATTGACAACTAATATGGCTGTCATGGACTGTGCTAAAAGATTGCTGACATGACAGCTTTCCAATAATGAAAAACCTTAAGAGCTACCCCTGCTGACTAGCTATAGTATAAGTCATAGTATAGGTATAAGCCCCGCCTCCTCCATGTTAACAGATGGGACATGGGTCAAACTGTTAAATCCAAACACAGGTCAATAAATGTCAAACATGGTTTCTGTCATTATGGTTAGTTCTTATACTGAATTATGTCTCAGTGTTCATGTTTTTGACTAGTTATGAATTAGTTATTGATGATATAAAAAGAGGGATAAAGAAGTTTAGATCTGACTCTTCCTTAGAGTGTTGACTTTTCTCTCTGAATTTTAACGTCAAAGGCAGAATTCTAGAATGTTGTCTTTGATCTTAAAGGCAGAATTCTAGAATGTTGTCTTTGATCTTAAAGGCAGAATTCTAGAATGTTGTCTTTGATGTTTGATGTCTAAAAATCTCTTCCATATTAAGGCCATGATAGACAGCTCTGTTGACCAATGAGGCTCTTGCAGCATTCTGTGTGCTCCAGATTATCAGAGTAGAGGATGAACGGTGAGGGGAAACGTAACAAACACTAACACAACAGTCATTGAACTTTCCATAACTGTGAGAGCCACACAAGAATCTGTGACGCTGTGGACTGGACCCACCTGAGGGAGGAACCATTACTTATTGATATTAAATGTGTTTTGATTAGAAGAAGATCTATTCATTCAGCTCAATGTTTCAACACTTAACAAATTAGTTATGATGATCTATTTTGAGTTAATCCTGTTGTATATATATAATATACTATCTATAATAACAAAATGACACAGACATTTTCATACATGTTCCTGAATGCAGCAGGCTAACTTTTACACATTATAATAAACCAGCTGAGTGTCTCCTATTATGTCTGGAATTAGGATTATCTAAATGATTCACGCATGGGTGGAGCCATACTTCCAGTTTATGTGCAGGTGCACGGCTATAAATAGACTACACAAAGGATGCTTTTACAGTTTATATGACTGTTTATTATACAGTGAGAATAAAAGCCTTTAGTCCTTACACTGATACTGAATTTCACTAAACAAAGAGATCTCTTTGTTGTAAATATTAAATGTTTATTTTAATAATATGAGAAATACTATGAGACATAAAGGTCAGGATGTAATCTGGTTATAATTATAATGTCAGCTCAGGTAAAGGTGAGTTAATGAGGTAAGCAGTCTTTAGATAATACTCTTTATTTATTATTATGAGGTTAAATTCAGCCAGGAGCAAGAAGTCAGCTGACAGTCACAGACAGGGGACACGTCACATAGAATAATATTTAAAGAGGCAGTAATATTTAAAACAAGGGTTTAAAGGTGTTTCCTGTCTCACCTGTGAATCATCTCTCGAGGTGAACAAACAGCACCGACTGTCCGCCTCAGACCTCTGTTGTCCTGTCGGTGAACTACGGGCTGTCTGACGGTTAAAAGCGGCCTCACATGCCGGACTAACGGCTCCGTGCAAACCGGGAAATGTTAAAAACGAGTCCTCACAGCCTCAGTCCGTTGCTATTTCCCGGCTCCAGTGATTTTCCGTTAAAATGATGATAAAAGACGAAGCTGCTCACTGCTTGTTTAGCTAGCAGCCGCCATGATGACTGTCGAGCTGTCAAACCCCGAGCTGCATTCAAGGAACCTCGGAAATAGTATGAAGGGTCAAAGAAATAAAAAACATACTTTTGTTTGAAATTTACGGAAGAGGATAAGGGTCACTGAAAAAAATGAATATAGTAAAGTGCAATATATATATTTTGTATTATTCTGAGATTAAAGTCAGAATCCTGAGACTTTAATCTTAGAACAATGAAAATACATGTTGAATTTTGATTTTAATTTTTATATCTCAGTGGCCCTAATCTTCTTCCATACATCTCACATCAGGGTTCCCACTTTTTTCCAGAGATCATTTTCCAGGACATTTCCAGGACATTTCCATTGATGATCAAGCTGGTATGACAGTCTAAATTTAGTTCCTAATTTAGTTCCTAAATAGTGTAATATGTTCTTCTCAGTGGAAATCTACATTGAAAGACATGTAGTCTATGGCTATCAATGAAATCATCTCTTACATACTTAAAAATTATGGCAAATTGATAATAGAATAATGAAACCACTGTTCTGTTTGCTTGAGTTTGGTTCTGGTTCTGGTTCTGTTTGCTTGAGTTTGGTTCTGGTTCTGTTTGCATAAGTTTGGTTCTGGTTCTGGTTGCTTAAATTTAGTTCTGGTTCTAACCCTAACCCTAACCGTAACCATAATCCTAACCCTTATCATAACCCTAACCCTAATCATAACCCTAATCACAACCCTAACCCTAATCACAACCCTAACCCTAACCCTAACCCTAACCCTAATCCCAAGCCTTATCATAACCCTAATCATAACCCTAATCACAACCCTAAACCTAATCACAACCCTAACCCTAACCCTAGGATCAGGGTGAGAATGATTTTGTAACACAATAAATGCACAAAATTGGTCAATTTTAAGTCTTCTCATAAAAACACCGTACGTAAAAGGGTTTTCAACACAAACCATTAGTTTTTGCAAAGTTAAGGTAAAATATACGGCTACAAAAGATCCTAAATTAAGAGCCGTTCGGGAGTCGAGTTAAAAGAGCCGGCTCTTCTTTGGGAGCTGAGTTAAAAGAGCCGGCTCTTCTTTGGGAGCTGAGTTAAAAGAGCCGGCTCTTCTTTGGGAGCTGAGTTAAAAGAGCCGGCTCTTCTTTGGGAGTCGAGTTAAAAGAGCCAGCTCTCTGAAAAGAGACAAACTTGCCATCACTAAAGCACATGCTTACTACCATTTGCACTCTTAGTTGCCCTTGGAACTATTTGTATTGTAAAATGTATCAATGTAAATACTTCAGACCTGTACCATAGTGATAAACAGATAACACTTCAATTTGAATCAAGTAAATACCACTTGTATACTTTAAAACAGAGGGTCATTTCATTCCTTGTGGACTCAACATGACAACATTTATACTTTTCAAGTAATTGATCTTAAACGCTCTCAGAAAATTAACAGGGTCCCAGGACCCCACTTTGAGAACAACTGAGCTAGAGTACGGTAATTGAGCTCTCAGCCTGCAGAGAAAGTTGTGAGGCACAGACCCCCAAGCTCTCTGCCACACTATAACTTAAATATAAGACTCTTTGAATCAAAAGAGCACTCTACAAGGTTAATGTACCATAAAACATAAACAATATACCCCCGTTTTCTGTGAATGCATGATTATGAAGTGAAGGAGAAAAGATGTGAAAAAAGTTGCGCAATGTCGCTGTCTTTTCCAGCACAGAGTGCCCTCAACTTTCAATGAATGGGGATGTGTTTTGTTAATCGGGTCAGGTCACACGCAGCCATGTTGGAATAATTTTCCAGGACTATATGTGATTTTCCAGGACATTTTACTTTTTCTCCCATTTTCCAGGTGTTTTCCAGTACTGGAAAACTGGTCAACTGTTTTTTTGTTAATTTTCTGTTAATTTTGTTCATGATAAAGTCATTATAATACAAGAATAAAGTGATTATACAGCAAGAGTAAAGTTGCAATGTTATGAGGAAAGTCATAAGAGAATAAAGTTGTAATATCATATGGATAAAGTTGTAAAATAAAAAAAATAAAGTTGTATTTTTATGAAAATAGTCATTATATATTACATTTAAACTGTTTATTTATTTATTTATTTATTTATTGCAACTTTACTAACATAGGTGACTGTTTTTAATATATTTATTTTTAAAATGACAAAAACAGGGGCGCAGCTGGCCCAACGGGCTAAGCGTGCGCCCCATGTATGACCTCAACCATTAACAACCCTCTGCTCCCCAAGTTTCCTTTCTCTCTCTAGTTGTCCTATCTAATAAAGGCAAAAATGCCCCAAAATATAACTTGAAAAATAATACAAAAGAATTACAAAATCACATTTGATAAAATCACAACTTTACTCTGGGAGTATTGATTTAATTTTCTTTTCTTTTAATCCCTAAGCCTTTAACAGCAGATATACATGACTTCCAGGATGTTTCTTGCCTGTTCATAAATAATTTCATGTAATTTATTCATCATGCACATTGATTTAACTTCTTCTTGTGCATTGCAAAGTCTTATTGCATGGGAACAAAATACCCCAAAGCATCACAACACTCAGTTACAATCCACGTTAAGGGCTAGGATGATCTCCAGCTATCTTCTGTATCACCATCTTGAACATGCACTTAGACAGTAAGTCCTTTGTTACACTGAGTTTATACATTTCTTAATCCTCTGCTGAGTTGATCACAGGATCATGTCCTCACCAAACCTGCAGATCATTTCAGTAAATAATTTACAGTTTGAGCAGAGTGAAAGTTCAACAGTTAAACTGTGACACTGTGTGTGTGTGTGTGTGTGTGTGTGTGTGTGTGTGTGCGTGCGTGCGTGCGTGCGTGCGTGCGTGCGTGCGTGCGTGCGTGCGTGCGTGCGTGCGTGCGTGCGTGCGTGCGTGCGTGTGGTCTGTACAAAGACGGTCTGATCCTCACAACACCTCATGTGTGCAGACTTTTCATAAACCTGAACTGTTAAACATTTTACGGTGTGACAGAATAGTTTGCATGTCTCACTTTGGCCCTCACATAAGGGGGATCTTTATTGGTGTTTTCCTTTTCTGTTAAAATTAGATCAAAGAAATAGAATGAGATCAAAGAAATAGTGAGATCAAAGCAGTAGAATGAGATCAAAGAAATAGAATGAAATGAAAGCAGTAAAATGAAATCAAAGCAGTAGAATGTGATCAAAGGAGTAGAAAGTGATCAAAGCAATAGAATGGGATTAAAGCAATATAATGAGATCAAAGCAGTAGAATAAAATCAAAACAGTAGAATGTGAACAAAGCAATATAATGAGATCAAAGCAATAGAATGTGATCAAAGCAATAGAATGTGATCAAAGCAGTAGAATGGGATCAAAGGAATAAGCTGGGATCAAAGCAATAGAACCAGCTGAGTAGTAGGACCCTTTTCTCTTAGACTTCTATGAGTCGCCCCCTGCTGGCTGTTATAAATAACACAGTTTTATAGCGTTTGTGTTTTTGGGGGGATTTATGAACAAACAACTTTTCTGGAAGTGCTTGAGTTTATTCTTTTACATTTATTTACACGTTAAAAAGTCTGAACATCGTGAATACTCGAATGCTTCATGACAGCCGGACTGAAAAGAGTCTTATGACACCTCAGGCCAAAGTCCAGCAGAGACGCAACAAGAGGCCTTTATCCTTTACTACATCCTGATAAGGAGGTTCAAGGACCTGCTGACAGAGTCATCTGACCTCCTCCAGTCTTCTTTACGACGTGATAAAAACTTTAAACTCTCAGCTGTAGTACGTCCCGTTGTTCTTCCTGACTGAACTCACAGACTGGATCTGCTCTCTCAGTTTGTCCTCCCAGTCTTTGCACCAGTTCGGGCTCCGCTCCAGGTTCTGGTAACGAGTGGCTAACTTGTCCAACGCCAGCACGGCCTCTGGAAGATCAAAGGTCAGGCCGGCCCTCTGCACCACTGCCTGGAACTTGGCTGGAGAGGCGGTTGCAATATAACACCTGTAATAAGAGATTTAATGATTACAGAGAACACGATCAGATCCGTCTCACCGGGAGGCGTGTTTGGCTCATGTGTGATTACAATAACATCTCTGCACAGTAAAGAAATGTTATATATCAGGTTAAGAGCCAGGACTAGAACAACTGTTTCACTGCTGCATGCTGACCTGGAGAAATTATAAAACTTTGTGTACGTTTTCGTCGCCCAAAGTATCTAAAAATGCGTCTCAGGTTTGAAAACACCTCCTGAGAAATCCCCCTAATGCATTGTGCCCGTGATGTGTAGTGTGTGTGTGTAGTGTGTGGTGTGCAGTGTGTGTGTGGGTGAGCTCAGTGTGTTCGACCTGTTGATCTCGGCGTTGTGAGGACAGTGGTAGTGATGCCAGACAGCCACGGCCGTGTGTGGACACAGCACGTACTGGTTCTCCTCCCAGCACCTTCTCATGGTCTCCAGAATACCATCATCGTGGACGGTGCCGGTGGTTAAAACCTGAGCCAGCTGAGAACATAGAGAGAGAGGTTATCACTGCAGGTTCATGTCTCACAGAGCAGTCTGGATGCACACATTGGATGTGGGAAGACTTGTACCAGTTTCTGCTGGTTTGCAGGTAGAGAGTGTCGATGTGTTTGTTGAAACTCCTCCATCATTTTCTTCACCGCAGCGCCGTTTCTTCCCAGCAGCAGCCAGAACACTCGCTCCATGTTGTACGGATCCTGTAGGACACAAACATGTCATTACACCTCACAATGACAACTTCAAATGTTCATGTAGAAACTTGAGATACACTCAACTCACCATAAGATTTAGGATGTTGGGTTCACAATACTCATAATAATTTGGCTTTTTTTAAGGGTGTAAGTAACAAAGTTTGAGTTCAAGCTTTAAAGACGAGACGCTTTTATTTTGTTCTTTTACTGCATCACACCAAGGTTACTTTATTTCCTGATTTATAAATGTACATGCTTTTATTCTGAAAGGACATAAAGGGTGCTTCAGCTGGATCATAGAATGACAGGAGGAAAAGGAACAGTAGGTATAAAAGCTAAGTGCCCCTGTGGAGTTATAAGCTCCAAATCAAAGATGATGATCAAAAGCGGCTGAAGCAATAGAATGTAACCAAAGCAATATAATGTGACCAAAGCAATATAATGTGATCAAAGCAATAGAATGTAACCAAAGCAATATAATGTGATCAAAGCAATAGAATGTGACCAAAGCAATATAATGTGATCAAAGCAATAGAATGTAACCAAAGCAATATAATGTGATCAAAGCAATAGAATGTGACCAAAGCAATAGAATGTGATCAAAGCAATAGAATGTAACCAAAGCAATATAATGTGATCAAAGCAATAGAATGTAACCAAAGCAATATAATGTGATCAAAGCAATAGAATGTAACCAAAGCAATATAATGTGATCAAAGCAATAGAATGTGACCAAAGCAATAGAATGTGATCAAAGCAATAGAATGTAACCAAAGCAATATAATGTGATCAAAGCAATAGAATGTAACCAAAGCAATATAATGTGATCAAAGCAATAGAATGTAACCAAAGCAATATAATGTGATCAAAGCAATAGAATGTAACCAAAGCAATAGAATGTGATCAAAGCAATAGAATGTGACCAAAGCAATAGAATGTGACCAAAGCAATGGAAGTGATCAAAGCAATAGAATGTGATCAAAGCAATAGAATGTGACCAAAGCAATAGAATGTGATCAAAGCAATAGAATGTGACAAAAGCAATAGAATGTGAACAAAGCAATAGAATGTGACCAAAGCAATAGAATGTGACCAAAGCAATGGAAGTGATCAAAGCAATAGAATGTGATCAAAGCAATAGAATGTGACCAAAGCAATAGAATGTGATCAAAGCAATAGAATGTGACAAAAGCAATAGAATGTGAACAAAGCAATAGAATGAAATCAAAGTAATAGAATGTGATCCAAGCAATAAAATGAGACCAAAGCAACAGAATGTGATCAAGGCAATATAATGGGATCAATGCAGATATTTTTTTCCTGCAGAGCAGGTGTGAAGACATTACTCATTACTGTACGGCAGAAGCAGAGAGAGAGATTGTCCACTCATTTATTGGCGGCAAAACATGTTAAATACAAGTTCAACTCAGAGACTTAAATCGTCCGCTATGTGTGCTGATGTTTATCTGCCTTATAAGGTACAGTTACAGTTACAGTCCTGATGGCATCAAACAGCATCCTCAGTTATCCTCAGTCAGTGAAACCTCTCTCATACAAACAGGTGAGACGGTCTTTACCTGGATGTCAATAGCAGGAGCCAGAGTCTGTGTCACGTTAGCCGCCATGGAGAAGTCACCGCTGCTGACCGTCCTATGCACGATGTCGTTAGAGTTAACCATCGCCACCAGCTTCAGGGGCAAGCCCATCTGCTTCACGATGAAACCAGCTGAGAGAGAGAGAGAGAGAGAGAGAGAGAGAGAGAGAGAGAGAGAGAGAGAGAGAGAGAGAGAGAGAGAGAGAGAGAGAGAGAGAGAGAGAGAGAGAGAGAGCTCGGTCAGTAACTGGTCTGATTTGATCTTGTTATAGGAAAATTATGTTCCCCCCATTTCTTCTGTCTCCTCCAGCGGTACAAACCCACCTGCGATGTTCCCGGCTCCTCCTGTGGGAACCACCACCTCCAGCTCGGGTAGATCCCCGTCATCCTGCATCCCGCTCAGCTGCAGGTAGGCGTAGATGAAGTGAGCAAGCTGGACCATGATTCTGGACCAATTCACAGAGTTCAGACTCATGAGGCAGTGAGACTTCACCAGATCCTGATCCGCGAACAGATGACGCAGAGGCTGGTCAATGTCGTCCGAGCTGCCGTCGGCTGCAGACACAGAGACACGTGAAACACCTGCAATGTCTCAAACCAAACTGAACGTGAGGTATGAGCTCTTCTACCTGAGAACACGTGGATGTTATCCTCCAGACATGTGATCATGTGTTTCTCCTGGACCGGCGTGATTCTTCCTCGAGGATAAACCACCAACACGTCCAACCCACTTAGACCTTTAGCGCTCTGGATGGCGGAGCCGCCTGTGTCTCCTGAAGTACCTGGAATCAAAATCAGACATCATACTCAATCTACTTCTCATGCTCCTGGGTTCAGTAAGACCCCTACCTGTTAGTGCAAACAGAGATGACAACGAGAATCCACGTGTTAGGCCTTACCTACAATGACGGTGGCTCTGTGGTTCTCTTTCTGCAGGAAGTAGTTGAGGAAGCGCACCGTGCACGTCATAGCCAGGTCCTTAAAGGCTAACGTCTCTCCGTGGAAGAGTTCCAGGACCGACAGACCCCCCTTCAGCTGGGCGATCTGCACCACTTCCTGCACCGAGAAACCGGTCAGAGCTTCACCGACCAGGACTTCACAGAGGAGGAGAGAGAGGTTGTTTAGTTGCACCAAACACACACTACAGAAGAAGAGTTCAGTATCCCAGCTCACCCTGAAGGTCCTCTCTGGGGATCAGCTGTGTGGGGATGAACAGCGAGGCAACCTCCACCACCAGCTGGGTGTAGTCCAGCCCCCTCCAGCCCCTCAGGGTCTGTGGGCTGAGCTCAGGGACGCTCTCCGGCATGAACATCCCGCCGTCAGGAGCAAAACCTGAAAACAGAACATCCCGGAAGTCCCACCCAGAGACGCCGCCCCGCGTGCTGCAGTACTTCATCAGGCCTTAAACACAGAGAGGGGAGAGGTACTCCTTATCATCCACTGATTCTAAAGATTCTCCCTTTAACTCTAGAGAAATAGATCTTTTGGGCATCTCTTTTAGACGATTAACATGTCTGAAAACTGGGAAAATGTGCGATAAATGTTCCCAATACTTAAAGACGTCATTCTGAAATGACTCCTGTGGTCCATTAAGCAAAAAAAAAACCTTGATCCCAAAAACCTTCAGCGAGAACCCTAAGAAACTTTCGTAAGATCCAGAGAATCTTTTGCAAGATATAGAGAAACCTTCAGAATTGTCCAGAGGACAACTTCAGCAATAACCTTGAGAAACTTTGTAAGATACAGAGCAGCTTTTGCTACATCCCAAGGAACTTTTGCAAGATCTGGAGAATCCTTGCAAGATCCTGAAGACAGTACTGCAAGATCTTGAGAAACTTTGGAAGATGTTTTATTAAGTTTTTCAGGATCTTGTTTAAATTTTTTGGGCTCAAGAAAAAAATTCTTGACATCTGACAAAGTACAGCAGCATCTTTAAATATGTCTCAGGCCCTCGCAGGAGATTCCCAATGATCATTTAAAACTTTCTCAGGATCTTGCAAATGTTTCAAGGGGTCTTGTAAAAGTTGTTTAGAATCTGCAAAATGTTTCTCCCGATCTGTCAAAACTTTCTAAAGATTTCAAAAGAGTTGTTCATGGTCGCTTTAAGTTTCTCAGGATCTTATAAAACACTTGCAGGATCTTACAAGACTTTCCCATGACCCCATAAAGTTTTTTTTCAGTATAGACCCACAATCCCCCCCCCCTTCATGTCCCTTTGTGGACTCTTCAGCCTTTACTCTCTACACTGTGCTAGTCATGACGTTGTCAAAATGTATCACCGAGTAGAGACAAACAATAAACTAATATTAAACCTTACTGAACAGCCCTGAAACCAAAACAACTATCCAACAGACCGTCAGCACACCTCAATCACACAGCAACATGCACATCAATTACCTCTGTGAAGTAAAAAAGGATTCTGAACACAACTTGTCCTTCTTTAAGTTCCCTCTCACGTCCTGAGGACTAACCTCCAAGTTTAACTTCTGCACTATGAAAGATAAATATTGACACGCTGTTCTCACCCTGAGGAAGATAAAAATTGAACTTGAACTTTGGAGCAACCTCTCTAAGATATCTCACTAAGATCTTCTGTACGTGTTGAAGTTTCTCAAGTTACAGAACATGCATGTGCTCAGAGGAAGAGAAAAATAAAGACTGACGTTATTTTAATCTGGAAAAATAGCTGGAAATACATGAGGAAAATTGTATTCCTTGATGAGTTTCTTGAAACAAGATTTAAAACTTATTTCAAGGAACTTATCAAGGATGTTTAGGCTTCAAATATCTTTGTGGAAGATTTATTTTTGGACTTGGCTTAGATTAAGTGTAATAATATAATTTTACTCAACATTAGACACTTTTATATGGTAGGATTTGAAGATTTTTGCAGTCTAGCCATCCAATCAGTCATCTGGCATGCAGCTGATGGAGAGCCTGTGGGTTTAACTGTTTTTTAATCATAACTGATGA
The DNA here is from genome assembly GCF_009762535.1 of Notolabrus celidotus. NCBI lineage: Eukaryota > Metazoa > Chordata > Actinopteri > Labriformes > Labridae > Notolabrus > Notolabrus celidotus. The sequence goes on from NC_048290.1 coordinate 17,599,483, forward strand.
TATTTAAGACGTTTCAAAGTCATTTTTATTCAGACAACACTGAAGTCAAAGGACTAAAAAGTGCAAATAACAGAGACTTAAATACAGTAACATGAGTAAATGTGATCAGGTGCCATGCAACTCATGTATACTTGAATAAAATGACATTAAAGTATCTGTACTTTTGGTTATATATCTACATCAGTTTGAGTCAGCTGATCAGTAAAGCGCTTTGTTTACGTCTGAGTTAGCAGGTATAATTCTGAACACAGCCGCTTCAGTGACTCAGCACCTTCATAAGAGAGACAAATCAATGTTCATTTACAGTCTGAGGAGTCTAAATATCGGCTATCGTTTCATATAAAGTCATTTAAGTCGAGTTTGACAGCTCACAGCTTACCTCGATCGATGTGGACGAAGACATTTACCACTGTGTGGATCAGTGGATTACCATGAGGCAACAGCGCGTCCTCTCATTGGCTGAGAGGGCAGTGGGCGGAGTTTTGTGGTGCCTTCAGGTTCAGTCGAAAAATTTGATCTCTCAGGTTTACATCTCCAAAAGCAGATTAATGCGACTCGTTCTGTGGTTTGTTTTTATCATGTAGACGGTAGATTAGTTTTCAATAACTAAAAATGTTGGATTTAGTTTATGCAATTATTATTTTCTTGTATAAAAATACAAAAGTTCTGTGATTAAGCCTTTAAAAAGGAACAAACGTCAGTATCTGTGAAAGACAGATCTGTCATCAATGTAATCACCATTATCATCTGTAGTGGAAACCACTGCATTAATAACAGTCTTCTCTGGACCTGAGCCCGTTTAAGATGGACTGAGGGGAAGTGGAAAACTATCCTGTGGTCGGATGAATCAAAATCTGACATTCTTTTTGGAAATCATGGACGCTCTAAAGAGGAGAGGGACCACCCGGCTTGTTATCAGAGCCAGCGTCCCTGATGGTATGGGGATCACAAGAGCCCATGGCATGGGTAGCTCCCACATCTGTGAAGGCTCCATTAATGCTGAACAATATATACAGGTTTAGGAGCAACATATGCTGCCATCCAGACAATGACGTCTTCAGGAAGACCTTACATATTTCAGCAAAACCACATTCTGCATGAATTACAACAGCATGGCTCTGTAGTAGGAGAGTCCAGGTAGCTCCAAACCTTCAAACTCTAGTTTTATTAACATTCCACGAACCATCCCAACTTTTTGGAATTGCAGTTGTAGAATAAAACTAAACTGTCACAGCTCTAGAATAAAATTAGAGAGAGAAAGTACAGCAAGGAACAATTACACTGCTAAATTCAAGGTCTAAATCAGTCAGCAATACTCATGGGATAGTTGTCAAATTTCTATAAAACATTTTTTAGACAGTATATATTTCCTCTAATTATTTTGCAGGTAAGAAACTGACACAGAGAAGACATTTGATTTATACCATTTTCATTTTAATGCACATCTGCAAACAAGTAAAAACATATATACAAGTTTTAACACTGGAGACGTTACAAAAATGTGCTTACAAAATTCTGAACCATGCAAATAACTGACATGAGACATAAAGAGTATGGAGAACATCATTCCCCCACACACTCACACACACACCACCATAAAGATAGAAATAAATACACACTGAAAAGAGGAGCATGTGGATTCCATCGGTTAGTAACAGTCCCTCAAAAAACAGATTCAGCCAAACACTTTTAACAAAAGATTAAAAAAAAAACCTTCAAATGCAAAATGTGTTTTAGTTTTGGTCTTTGAACGCGTTCTCCTTCTTATTCAGAACAAACAAGTATTGTGGACATTTTTCAGTAACTGTGTGTAGATACTGCTGGAGAAGAAAAATATTTAGAGCTCCCCCCACTGACTAGCTGCGGTATAGCTCATTAAGCCCGCCTCCTCCATGTTAACAGATGGAACATGGGTCAAACTATTAAATCCAAAACACAGCTCAAATAAACGTTTGTCAAACATGGTTTCTGCCATTATAGTTAGTTCTTATCATTCTGACTTATGTCTCAGTGTTCATGTTCCTGACTCGTTTACTTTTAACTAGTTATTGATTATATAAGAAGAGTGATAAAGCAGGATCAGTTTAGATCTGACTCTTCTTCAGAATGTTGACTTTTCTCTCGGAATTCTGACATCAAAGACAGAATTCTAGAATGTTGTCTTTGATCTTAAAGGCAGATGTATATGTTGTTTATCTTCTTCTTTAAAATAGTAACTTCCTCTGTGGCTACCATTTTGTTCTGGGTTTGTGGTCACAGACAGGTTAAGGATGTCAAAGATTGTGGAGACGGACAAACGTCTGTCACATTATGGATTTGGTCCTTTTAGTGGGGATTGAGTTGTCCTTTATTTCCTGGATAATAAGAGCTCTCTTTAGGAGTTTCTTTTAGTGGATTGAAGCTCAGTTTTAGTTGGTGAAACACAAGTTAAAACAAAATGACCATTAGGGTTAGAAGATAATCATTTCCAGTTTTAGTTTAAGGGCACTTTCAACTAAAAATATGTTCTTTGATTAGTTTCCCGACATATTTTCAAACTATTGTGTTTAATAAACTGTTAACGTAAACAGATCTTTCACACATCCATGAACATTAATCATGTTAGCAATTTAAGAGACAGGCGGGTAAGGAGAGTCTTTAGAACACTTCAGGGCATGAAGGGTTAGAAATTATCTCTCTGCTTGCGTAAAGGTAAAGATTTGAATCACATAGAGCCTGTAAAGCGTACCTTCATGTTTGTATTGATTTCATGATTCAGTAAGTTACTGTACTTCTGTGCTGCTTTCTTTCTGTTCACCTTTTTAACATGTTACATGCGTGCGTCTGGAGATTACGGCAGTGCTAGATTTGAGTTTGCAGATACATTCAAAGTGTAATCTTGACTTAATCAACTAAAACATTATGTGCACAAAACAAGAGAAAAGAAAATGACATAAAAATCAGCACTGAGTGGGAAGCTGTGCTGCTGTTCACACTGAATGTTACCAAAGGTTGATCTACACCGTTTAGCTCCGAGCTAGCTTACCCATTAACGTCAAGTTAGCAACGGTTTTAGGTTCTTAAAATCAACCGCTGTACTCTTCAAAGTGAGGGACATGATACTGGTTAGCAGTTTGTAGTTGACAGAGGTACTCGTAGGGTTAACATCTTTAAAAATTCTAACTTGAAGTTTGTCCCTAATGTAATGCTACCTAGCTGTCTGTACCTGATGCTATGTTGCTTCCTGTAGCCAATGCAATGCTAACCAGCTGCATGTAGCTAATGTGAAGCTAACTACTCTCTGTTAACAAGCTATCTGAGCTGATGCTATAATACTTCCAATAGCTGATGAAATGATAACAAGCTGTCTATAGCTAATGTAAAGCTAACTAGCGGCCTGTAGCTGATGCTACGTTACTTCCTCCATGCAGCTGATGAAATGCTAACCAGCTGTCTATAGCTAATGTAATGCTAACTACTCTGCAGCTAATGTAATGTTAGCTAGCTATCTGAGCTGATGCTATAATACTTCATGTAGCTGATGGAATGCTAACCAGCTGCCTATAGCTTATGTAATGCTAACTACTCTGCAGCTAATGTAATGTTAGCTAGCTATCTGAGCTGATGCTATAATACTTCATGCAGCTGATGAAATGCTAACCAGCTGTCTATAGCTAATGTAATGCTAACTACTCTGCAACTAATGTAATGTTAGCTAGCTATCTGAGCTGATGCTATAATACTTCATGTGGCTGATGAAATTCTAACCAGCTGCCTATAGCTAATGTAATCCTAGAACTGCGTAGCAGCTGTACACAGGCTAACTAGTTGCCTGTAACTTGTGTAAAGCCTGCTGTGTGTCTGAAGCTGATTTATTGCTAATGTGGGGTAATGCTAACTAGCTATCTGTACCATACGTAATGCTAACTAGCTGACTGCTGCTGATTTAAAGCTAAGTAACATATATTTTTTCCAGTGGCCCTGATCTTCTTCCATAAAAGAGAAACACGTTTCCTCAGGAGAGATTAAAAGTTCAGTGACTGATGTTCAGAGTGAAACGCAGCACAGTTTCCTCAGACGTCTCAGAAACAGTTTGTTGTCGTGTTAAAGTAAAGAGACTCTAAATGAATCTTCACTCGTTGTGGGACAAAAAGACGTTGAAGAAGTAAAGAATCCAGAGGGTTACTTCTACATTATTCAAAAGGTGAGGCCCGTCACTTCATATTTATTCATCCAGACAGAAAACCCTGTCTCCTGTTTCACATCATCAAACAGATAAGGCAAACATGTCTCTTACAATAAAAAAATTCAACTTCTAAAAATTAAAAAACGCTTAAAGAATACACATGCACTATTGCTCATCCCAGTCTGCTTGATCCGACTTCAACGTGGTCCCGGGGGGATTTCATTAAAGCCGAACCTCTTTTTAAGAATCCTGTCTGGTTATATTGGTAGTGTTGGACTCTCCCTCCGATGTTCAGTGCAAACTTAAAAATCTGAGCACAAGTCTCCATAAGAGCGATGGCTGAGAGAAGCTTTTTTTTCTCCATGATGCACTAGGAAGCGAGAGGCGCCTCCTTCTCACTTCAAGGACCACGTCTACGAAGTTTTCACGGTGGTCCTCACTGATAGAACTTTGAGTGTAAAAGTGGTCCAGGCTCTTCATTGACAAAGTCTTCCTTTATAGCATGTTTGACATGAGTGTTTCTGAATGTTTAAACTCCCACCTACCACGTCTGAGAAGAGGAGGCAGGAGGAGGAGAAGGAGCAGGTTACGAGTTCTCCTGCAGCTCTTTGGCCTTCACCAGGATGGTGTGGACGTCTGAGATGGGGTAGTCCTAAACAAAGAAGAAAATAAAATCATGTTAAGACAGATACCGTTGGCAAATACTTTGGCATTTGCTTATTGCAGTAACTGATCTGTTGCATCCAAGTGGCAACTTCCAGTCCTGAGAAATGAATCTAATGTGCTAAAATCACTACACCGCCAGACCAGGAGAGGGCAGCAAGAAAGTGACAAAGGCCATACAACAAAGATGACACCATAGAAGGAGGCAGACAGGCCGGCTTCATAATAAGTGACACTACAGTTAGACTGTTGGTATGACTGAGATTACTCTTGAGCTGGTTTTGATCAACACTTGGAGGAGACAAGCTCTTGAGACAAAGAGGATTCAAAATGTCTGAAACGCTCAACTTGTAGGAAGAAGACAGATTTTAAAAGCCATGTCAGAGATGGACTGGTGTTCCAGTTTAAAGAGCGACCCTATTAACTGGAGACTCTCAGCCGGATGCATCCCTCACAAACGTCTTTAGATGATCATTAAATATCTGATGAGGATATTTGGACATCTGAATAAAAACTAAACTAGGATGCATTCCCGAGGACTCCTGTGTTTCAAAAGCTGTTGTAAACTCCACAAACACTGACACGTTCAGCTGAAGGTCTCCAGTTTACAGGGTCACTCTTCAGACTGCAACACCAGGAGCTGACAGAGACACATTCACACTATCAGGCTCAGAGAAGACCAATGTTCAGGAGTTATTAAACCAAGTGAATCACAGGTGTGTGTGATGTTATTGTGGACGGAGGGGGAAATAAAAACACTGAGGGTACTCTACCAATTAGAAACAATCAGCATTGCAGGCCCCTCCTCCTTATACCTCACCTGTAGTAATCTCATATTGACCGTGAAGTCTCCCGCCATTATGTTGTCTTTGATGAGTCTGTGGACAGAGAAGGAAACAGACGCCATGATGCACACGAGGAATCAGAGGTGACAGGAATCCTAGAAAACAGTCTGACAAGCTTACACCAGCATGGCGCAGCAGACCAGGAGGAGGAAGTGGAACCGGTCCTGGTCCGAGAACAGGGTATCCCAGATCCGGATAACGTCTGGCAGGAGGAACTCCTGAGATAACAACAAGGTCAGCCAGCGGAAGGTGAAATACTGCGGTTTGATCTTCTGCTCTTCCTGAGGGGAGACATGAAATGGGAGTAGAACAGCAAAATCATCAGTTTGATGAAAAATGCTCACAGTCCTTTTTATCTGTCGCTCTCTCCTTCCGCCTTCCTCTCTCTCCTTCAAAAATCGACCCTGAAGCTCCCTTTAAAGAGCATAAACAGGAAGTGACCTCACCAGCTTGAGGTAGAGCTCCAGGTCTTTGTCTTTGAGCATGGAGTACACACTCTCCATCTTGTACGTGATGCCGCACTGCGAGTCGTCAAGGCTCTTAATGAAGTTGTCTCTGTTCTCCGACATCAGGTTGGTGAAGCAGAAGAAGGTGTCGGCTTCAGCGTGTTCTGAAAGGTCAACCACAAAGACATATCATTCATCTCTCCTGAGTCAAACATCGTCACTCTGTCACTTTCATGGTTCAAGTTTTACCGACCTTTCCACTGGCTGTTTGGGTCGGTGGCGAAGGTGTAGTAAATCGGCCCGACGATCTCGTTCATGCCCTGGACGTAGGCGATGCCCGGGTTGAGTTTGGCGTAGATGAAGAGGATCCGCTCCACCACCTCCCAGTGAGCTTCACTTCCGCTGGGCAGCACCTCATACTCGTTAGACGGATACAAGTTCAGTGACTTTCCAGGGGAGCTCACCTGGAGGACGGACAAAGATAGAGAGGTTATTTTTCATATTTATGGCAATCAAAAAAGATAAGACGGGAAAGTAAACAACCTCTGAAGAGATTCTGATTCCTCTGAGGTGTTGAAATCTTTCCTCTTTCTACTCGTTCTCCTTTAATTCTCTCTAACGGGCGTTTAAATGCCTATTTATGAGATTTAAAGCTGCTTAAACAACTTCAGCTTTAAATCTTACAGACACTTCAAAGCATGTAGAGTACTCGTTGAAAAGGCTTACTTATTTACTTCTGCATGTTGGCTATTGAACAGGAACATTTACTGTGTCAGTGAAGGTTCCCAGGATGTTTTGCAGCTGGAGGAGAACTGTTTTGATATCATCACCAGTGTCATGTTCTGCAACTACACGAAGTTTCCAAGATTATTACCAGTTTGATTTCGTTTTTGGGACACACATCGAACATTTAGTTCCCCTAACACAGATGCAACCATGGTGGCATGTAAAAAAGTTGAGTTCCCCCTACTTGCTCTTCTTACTTCAGCCTCGTTCACGAACCAAGCGCTTGCTGTGCATCTCTTCGAGTCTGACTTTAAGATGATTAAAGATGATTTAAATAATGTTGTTGAAATACCTTTATTATGAAACCTGCATGTCTCATGTTTTCAGCAGTGTAACTTTACACAATGCGAACGGTAAATTGAAGTAGGGATGGGCATTTCAAGCCAAAATACTATTCAATAATCATTGGTATCCATTCGACGATTATTCAAATAATCAATCGGAATGCTTCTTTCATGCAGAATGCAGAAATTCAATGCTCCACAGCTGTGTGACAACATTACATGACAGACCTGATGGTACGTTAGGAGCAAAAGAAAACATTTTGAAAATGAAACCTTCGTTTGAGTCAAACACCTTTCTCTGTTCCTCAGGTTAGCCTCACATGTGGCTGCACGCTGAGCTTTAGTTCTTCAGTCCTGAGGTTTTAATACGTAATGCTGCCTGAAACCACGTCACCACATCCACACTGCGCCCACAAACACACCACAAATTAGCCGTTACTTACGTTTGTGACTCCACTGCGGTTGCGGTTTACAGTTTGGGCTTTCAGCGTGGTTTGTTCGACGCGTCGACGCAGCGTCTCGTAATCGTTTTGAGGATCCAGGATGAGCTTACAGGGGTAATCTGTGGGCCGCTGGAAGAAAGCCATGTCTGGGTACAGCCGCCTGAAAACACAGACACACCCTGCTTTGATTTCCTTAAAACACGTTTCCTTATTATCCTGATCCACATAAAGACTGTTCCTTCTTCCACCCACATACTATAAAAGACAAACTAACAGATGTCTGAATGAATCTTTTTATAAGTCCTACCTTACGTCCTTGTCTATCTGAAGTAGAATTTCATTATCTTTGAAGTAGTTGTTCCACCTGCTGTCTGGGTTTGGATTCAGAGGCTGAAAAATAATAAACAAAACAAAACAAAAAAATCCTTACAGAACAAGTTATAAGTGACTTCTTGTTACACCAGCTGATCATTACTTCCTTGAGCTCTAATTTTTGGGCCATATTTTACATTTGTCTTAGGTCACTAATCCTGGAATCTTGGAAATATTCCCCCTCAGTCATCCCATTTAATTAAGATTTAGTGTGTGATGGGATCCGTCATTTCTGATTTTCTCATCATGCTCAGTGTGTTTATGACCGTTCTGGTGACTTCTGTCCCTCTCCTCTACTCTCTCTCTGTCTCTAACAGACCTAAATACAGCTTAAACTTCTTTAAGAGACGACAAAAAGACTTTTAAATATTTGGGTATTTGCCAGCCTGTGAATCAGTACTGATTGCATTGTCACGGTGGTGCAAGAGCTGCAGGTGTGACTGAGAGTAGAGCAGAGAGACACACAGTGCATGGGATAAGGCCCAGCTGCATTAAGAGAAAAATCAAGCATCTTTCTTAGTTTGGGTGGAGGTTTAACTATGATTTTTTTTTATTATTATTTTTAGTAGACTCAGCAAACATAGCACATAACAGCAATGCAGTCATTAGGCTAAGGAGCAGCTTTTATGCACAAATAATTTACAACAAAAACTAGATAATCAATCTGAAAGAGAAAAGTAAAAATTTAATTTAAAATTCAAGAAGAATAAATAAATGCAAAAATAAGTATTTAAAAAAAACAATTAGTTCTTAAAAATAATTAATCATTAAAAATAATTAGTTCTTAAAAATAATTCAAATAAAATAAATAAATATAAATTAGAATAATAGAAAAGTATTGAGATGAAATAGATACAATAAACTTTAAAGAAAAATAAAATAAATAAAATAATAATGTATCTCACAAATCAGTCAATAAGAAAGTCAACTGAAAAAGAGATGAAGCATCAGGTGCCCACCTCATCTGAAAACATTAGTTTTTAACAGTAATCTCCCAGCTACACTCTACATATTGTAATTATGATTTTTAAAGCAAATCTGTCGATAAACAATCAGATGCCTGATTTATTTCCATTCACATTGTGATGTTGATACTGCCGCAAATCACTGTGCATCCCTAAAGCATGATGAACTCCCAGGTCCTGATATGAGGGCTGGAATAAATGAGAATAACTTGAGCTTATCTGTCGAAGGTCTCGCTGCACAGAATAAATTGTTGCAGTAGTCGTTCTGCATGAAAAGTCAAACAGTGTTTCAAAAATGTGCTGATGCAGACGACTTGAAGTCAAAGTCTCGAGATATAAAGATCCTCTTTTAACTTTTTAACTCTTGCACTTTACTCTGTAAGAAAACGCTCAATGTTTACCCACAGAGAACATTAAACAGTCTGTGCTGCCAAGTCACACACCATTATGATTGGACAGAAGAACAACAGAGGCTCCACCAATATCTGCCTGCTCTCTCTCTCTGTGTGTGCGTGTGTGCGGGTGTGCAGGTGTGCGTGCGCATGCATGCGTTCGCGTGCGTTTTAGTCAGCCGGTACACTTCATCGTCAGCTCAGGAAAACAACAGCTCAGACTCACATGATCCTCCATGGTGACGTCTTCTCTAGAGAGGCCCAGGTTGGCTTTGGCAATGCCCGGCTGGATGATCATTTCTTTCAGGAACTGAGTGTATACCTCCCTGAGAGAGAGAGAGAGAGAGAGAGAGAGAGAGAGAGAGAGAGAGAGAGAGAGAGAGAGAGAGAGAGAGAGAGAGATGGGGCATAGCAGAGGAACATTTGATGAAGTAAATATAAACCTCCGTATTCAGGCTTCTGCTGGATTCAGAAACACTCATTGTTAGCAGTCATGCACCCTTAAGGTCATTTCATTGATCAAAATCACAATGTTTTCTATTTCTAGCCTCAGACATGAGAGAATGTTCTTGTTTCTTCTGTTCTCATGATTTAAAATTTACATTTTATAGATTGCCAAAGTTAAAAAAAAAAGGGATCATATAAAAATCACATGCATTGATAATGACCATAATCATCGGCTGCAGGGCTAATAATGGAGCCATGTATATTTAATGCTCCAAAGTGCCTTTAATATGTGAAAACAGAGCAGGGGCTCAACTACAAGTTTGTTTATTCATAGCAACCCCACCAGCGAGCATCATAATAACCTGCATGAGGCCGGTGAGTCACGGATAAAAGAGGTTACTCAACAACATTAAGTGATGTCCTCGGGTGGACTGATAAAAAGCACCTGATTCTGTAGTTTCCCAGACACACAAAATCAAGTTAAGCAGTTCAGCTTCAGAGGAGATTCTCTCTTTGTTTCTACCTTGTTCCTTTTTTAAAGTGTCTCACATCAGAATAGAGAGGATCCAAACACACAGAGGGGACTTTAGATGCTTTTGTGAAAATGAAACAACCTCATGTTGCTCTCTTTAAACTCACTCCACTGTTATAAACAAAGTGACTGATCCAGGCTGCAGGACTCTCTTGTTCTGCAAGATACATTTGTGGTTTTGAGCAGTGAATGCCTTTCTGAGAGCAGTGAATGCCTTTCTGATAAAAACAAAATCATCTTCCTCTTCCTCTTCCTCATAAAGCTCTCTCTCTGCAGGGATCCTTCTGAAATGTTGTAAGACTCTCAGAGTAACAACCTGAGCCTGTGATTGACAAAAGCAAGAACTTTGAGGGAGCATATTTAGCTTGTTGCACTTTCCCCATAGGATAATGTTAGCCTATTTTGAAATCTGCTGGAGTAATTCACATTTACACTATCAGTCAAAAGTTTGGACACACCTTCTCATTCAATGCTTTTTATTTATTTTAATTATTTTCAACATTGTAGATTAATACTGAAGACATCAAAACTATGAAATAATCTGGTTTTGCCATAATCTGGATTACAGCAGTAGTCAAATAGGGCTATCCATTGTGTACTAACCCTACCTCTGAACAACATAACTGCTTGTCTCAAACACATTAAGAAGGCAAGTCATTCTACAAATGAACTCTTGTCAAGGCTCATGTTAATTAGAAACCATTCCAGGAGACCACTTCATGAAGCAGACTGAGAGAATACCAAGAGTGTGCAAAACTGTCATGAAGGAAAAAATATAAAACATAAAACATATTCTGCTTTGTTTAACACTTTTTTGTTCATTAAATAATTCCATATGTTTTCTTTCTTTTTTTTTTTTTTTTAGTTATATTTTTGGGATTTGTATGCCTTCATTGGATAGGACAGCTGAAGAGAGACAGGAAATATGGGGAGTGGAGGGTGGGGGAAGGCATGCAGTGAATGGTCGACCAGCTGGGAGTCGAACCGGCGACCTCTGTGACGAGGACTATGGTCTCTATATGTGGGGCGCTTAGACTACTAGGCCACCAGCTCCCCCATAAGTGTTCCTTTATAGTTTTGATGTCTTCAGTATTAATCTACAGTGTTTCAAATAATCAAAATAAATACAAACCCTTGAAAGAGAAGGTGTGTCCAAACTTTTGACTGGTAGTTTATACTTTTAATATTTGTCACTCAACTGGACCCAAAAGTAGTAAAAATTAGCTCCAGGTTTAATCATACTGGAATTTGTTACTTGCCGTGGTTATTGTTGGGTTATCTCCCTCTTTTTCCCCTCCTCTCTGCTCCCTACATGTTCTGCTCTTGACTGAGATCGGAGAATAAAAGCAGTGCCATGCATGTGTTTGGACGCTTACTAAATTAGTAATTACTAAGGAAGGAGGATGTTTCATTTCAAGGCCTTAGAATTAGCTCTTTTTTTTTGGTTATTTTTGTAGTTTTAGTTAATAGTGTTTCTATTTTGTTTAAGAAAGAACACCTTTTAAATTTGCTTAAACGTTCCCTCCTTCTCTTTTCCTTTGGTTCAACCTTTAACGTTACTCCCTGTATCCCTCAAACATCTTCAGGTAGCGTAACAAATCTCCATTTAAAAACTTTGGATAATTCAATGATAATTACATTTAATATAGGCTTTAATTTTGTCAGTTTCTACCATCATCTAATCTTAAAAACACTCTGTCTCTCGGGTTGAACAAGCTCTCCTTCTTACCTCTGCTTCTTGAGGAAGGACTCCCATAACGTCTGATCGAGAGGTAGATAATTAAGAAGGATCTGAAAGAAAATGTAGAATGAAAAGGTCACATGAGTCATGAGCGCTCATCACAACAGTCTGACCTCTGCTGCAAAGCTTCATGAAATGTCAGGCTTATTCTATAATCTTTATTTGCAGAAGCATCCTTTACTCAATAGAAGTCTAAGAGAACATGTTCCTCCTCCTCAGCAAATGTATTCCCTCAGTTAACATTTTCCTAATATCTCTTGGAACACAATTTGAGAAAATATTAAAAATAAAAAAGGAAGAAATATAAATAAAATATTATTACTGACGCAAAAAAGTTTAATCAGTAACAGTTCAGCAAGATAACACTCATGCAGTGACTCACCTTCCAGCAAAGTGCTCGTATGCCTCCTTCAAATGGGACTCCTGAGTTAAATATAGAAAAGAGAGTCAAATATGTACTTTTAAATACCTGAAATAACTTTACCAGCACAGTAATCTATGAGATGTGAGAGTTACCATTGAAGCAGAGTTCCCTTAGTGTCTTCAGATTTATAATTTCTTCACTCAAGGCTACTTTGAATTCCTGTATCCTGAAATAAAAATGATAAGGTTAGATATATATATATATATATATATATGAACATTATGAACACTAGTTAGATTGTTTATGACATTACTAGTTCACTAGTGAGTCTTAAAACTGTTGTCTAGTAAACAAGTAAGAGCACAAAGAGCACTAGTTGTACTAGTTTGGGTCTTTTTTGCCTTACTAGTTAACTTGTGTGAGACATTTTTTCACATTAGTTCACTAGTTACAGATATAAGTGCTTACTAGTGGTAATTTGTGAGCAGCTAGTTGAACTAGTTACACTATAAAACATGACTAGTTAAAATGAATGACAATTGCAGCCCTTTGCTAGTTCACTAGTAAAATGCAGGTGTCAACTCTTGCTCTGCTTTTTCATTACCTAGTACACTAGTAGGGTAAAATGTCTTCAAGTGTTCAACTAGTAAGCCCAATATGTCTTGTACTAGTGTAACTAGTGGACATTTTTAATCTAACATGTTTACTTGTTAACAATTACAAGCATTACTAGTTGACTAGTAAGGTCTTAAATGGCCTCACTAGTACAACTAGTGAATATTTGGATCATCGTAGTGAACTAATACACTCTTTTGAGTCCGATTTGTGAAATAGTGCAGCAAAAAATACCCCACCTAGTATGACAAATTATTTTTATTTTATTAATAGGCAACTAGTTAGCTTTAAAATGTCTTCATAATTGTCACTATTTTATACATTATATATATGAAGAGTTCATTTACAAAAACGGATAACTCTGTTTTTATACATTTTCAAAAAACATATTTTTCATTTTAACATAAAATCCTAATAAAGTTACATTTTTAAGATATATCTGATTAGTAAAGTTATTTTGACTTAGTCAAAGCCACCCCACCTCAGTTGATTGATCATACCAAAAGCTACTATTAGAAATAAATGGGGTTTTTGAAACATTTTTTTAATTTTTCAAAAGTGAGTTAACTGTTTTTGCGAATGAACTCTTCATATATAATATATAAATATATGATATATATTGTATATTGTATTGTGTTGTATATATATTGTATTTAAAATCGTGTCAAAATATCGCCTCGTGACGTCAATATCGTGTATCGTGCGTATCGTCTCATGAGTGCATCTTCACACCCCTACTCTATAATAAAAGGTGAACAACTCTATTTAACTTACAGCAAATGTGAAAAAATGTAAAATATATATTTTTTAAAGCACTAATATTAAAAAATCTAACATGTTTGCATCAGATGAGTTTTAAAAGTTTGCATAAACACCATAATAAAGTGAACTACATGAAACTAACATGGAAAATGTGATTTAAACGGTCACATTACACCGAAACAAACACATTATACAGCAAACACGGTGTGACTGACATATAACAGCTGATTTATATCGAGGAATTCACACATACTGTGATAAGTTGACAACAGTTTCCCCTCTGCTGACAGAAACACTCGGTCAGCAGAAACTAGCTGGATCACAACGTTAGCTGATTGTTAGCATGCTGGAAGTGTGATGTGTCAGCTGATGTGCTAACAGGGAGTTAGCATAGCAGCTACAAATTACTGATTTTTAGTTAACGAAGATGTTCGCTGTTTGTGACATTACAATGTGATTTTTAATTATTTAAATCAGAATGAACATGATGTGTGTTTTTCCTCTTCTGCTAAAAGTTAGCTTCTGTTTGGTTAGCTGAGCTTCTAGCTTAGAACACTGAAGTTTCTCGGTTAGCATGCTAGCTGCTACATTGGATGATCTGGGCTGTCCGTGTAAAGGTGTAGAGGTGACTCACCTGTTCTTGTACGCGGTAGACATGTCTGCAGGTCTGCAGGTCTGCACCTCTGCACTGGGGGACAAGTTCTCCTGTGGACGAGTCCAGGAAGAAATGAATTATTGGACAGAGGGAAGTCCTCCTTTCACTTCCGTCTTCACAACAACACTGTTAGCGCAAACACACTCACAATCACAACACACACACACTCAGTCACTCATTCACTCACTCACACACTCACACTCACACGCACACATGCACACGCGCGAGGCAGAAAATGGGTTCAGATTCCTAATGAAAACACCATGTTCCTATTTCCACCCAGTTATTCACTGACAGCTTCAAATAAAGGACCGTCTCGTTTTTAAGAGTTTTCTCAATATACTGTAAATTATAAACATGATACAATAACAGCTTATTTATATTTAGAAAGAAGGTTTACACACTGATTTAGTTTTTTATTATTTAAAGAGAAAGGTCAATGTTATGTCATTACAAGTTAATTTACTTGTATTTCATTTTCATTATTATTATAGCCATCTGCTAGGGGTAGGAATAACAGTGTAACTCCATACAACACAATACGATAAGATAAGATACAATACAGCATAATAAGATATGATATTACATAATATTATAAGTCACGGATATGGTAAGGTACAGTACAACATGACATAACAAGACATGAAAAAATACGACAAAGCGCAATGCGAAGCGATACGATTCAATACGGTTAGGGTACGTTTCGGTTCAACATCACACGACATCATAAGATATGACCAGTGGCGGTTCTGAGGAGGGGCCAACAGGGGCCAGTACCCCTGTAAAACTGAACCTGGACCCCCCTGTGGCCCCCCTCCACACCAAACAAATATTATACAACAAAAAAAAGCTTCAGTATTGCGCAGATGTTACAGGCGGAACACTTGCGTGTGGCACTTGGTTCCCTTAGAGCGCTAAGTGACTCATGTTGAGTGTAAACAGCCAAACAGCTGCTGTCAGTCTTCATTTTGATCTAGTACACAGTAGTATATATGTCTACTATAAAGGGATGCACTGATGTTTTGCCAGTTTGTTCTCAGCCGGTCCTCGCCCTTCTCAGTCTTTTTTGTCAGGGTTGAATGTGTCGCTCTGACAACACCCTTGGCCCAAGCCTGGCCCCCTCAGTCAAATTGGTCTAGAACCGCCACTGGATATGACATGACACGACACGACAGGATAAAGCATGATATAATACAATACGATATATGATACAAAACAATACGATATATGATACAAAACAATACGATATGACACAGTAAGGTATGATACGTTATGGTACGAAACAACACAACACCATACAGTACAACAGGACATGACAAAGCATGATAAAAAAAAAAAAACAATACGATACAGTAAGGTACAGAATGTTAAGGTACGACACAACACCATACATAATGGCATGTCATGACACGACACAACAATGCATAATGCAAAATATTACAAATACGATATGATACGGTGAGGTACGGTACGTTACAGTACGACACGACACGACACAACCATACGACACGATAAAGCATGATATAATACAATACGAAATTATACGATACAATGAAACGGTAAGGTAGGGTACATTACAGTAAGACATAACACGACACAATACGGTATTGTATGACTATATAATGAGCCTCTGCTGCATTTTGTGAAAGAGCTGCTTCTTGAACAGAGATCTTGTAGTCTTTTGTTTTGTGTAGTGTCAGTAATCTAAAAAGTAAAAAGACCTTTTTTAAATGTCAAACACTTGGACAATAAAACAGATTCTGAACCATATATTAAACTAATAATAAAACACAGCAGTGGTAGGTCAGCACTGAACACTGTTAGTTTGCTGTCTGTTGTGGTTGTTGGTTTACTGTTGGTGGATTCTGCTGCCTTCAACAGTCTGTAGAAAGTGTCAACTCCATACGGCCACTAGAGGGCAGAAATCCTCTCAGAGTTTGCTGCTGCTGCTGTCATTTTTGTATGAGATAAACTTAAAAATACAACATTCGAGGTCTTCGACTTTCATCAGGTGAAGATGTTAAAAGTTTTATTTTATTTTTTCTCTTGTATATTTCCTCATAGAAACTGAAGATGTGTAGGATCCTATATATCCCCATCTTTCCTCATGTTGGTGCAAGAACTGTTTTCATGAAGTCAACAGTTAATTTATCATTTTAATTTATTGTAATTTACTGTAAGACTCTTTTTGAAAGTGAAAATTTTGCTCAGTGATGGTGCAAGATGTACCGTAAGTTTACTCTTGGCTCAGTTTTTACTGAAGTTAGATGGATCGGGTGACTCCAGATATTTACATCTTAATTTTTAGACACCCAGAATGAGCTCTGTCATCTTATTATGGTGATATTTTTACAATCAGATTGGGATTACCAGTTTATCGCTGACTCTTATTGTTTGACCATCGAAGAGTTGTGGGCCCTGAGATCTTAGCCACAGCCTCCTTTCAGCTCTGATGGAGATTATCCAAAATGTTTCAACCAATCCTGTTAAAGATTTGATCCAGATTAAAATCAGAACAGCATTAAGTAAAACGATCTGATTTAAGATGCCTTATTTCTGTTCAACGGCTCGATATAAAACAATCTGATATTATCCACAATCTGGTCAGATTACTTATTAACAATTTATGAACCACGAGATAAGAAGGAAGGCTCTTCAGAAGAAATTAATACTGCAGTAAGGAGGCTTATTAACAGATTGTATCTTTTGAAGATGCTCTAAAAATATAAAAACAAAGCCTAATTAAATAGTTTTCTATGCTCTATGCTCCTGTGTGGACTGTATTATTGTGTTGATTCTGAAAAGCAGTCAACGCTAGATCTGCAGAAACACATCTCGTACTATTTAGGATTTTACATCTGCCTGTTGACCTTGTGGCAAAAATGATACTATCCTATCACATCGGTAAACACCATGAGGGAATGTTTTTAAAATAAGATAAGATAAGATAAGATAAGATAAGATAAGATACTCCTTTATTCATCCCACAACGGGGAAATTCACGGAGTTACAGCAGCAAACAAGAAGGTGTACAGTACAAGAATTTCAACAAAAATATATAGAGATATTTTATGATCAGTCTAAGTTTATTTGGAGAGCACCAAACTTTTTTTTCTGATTTAATATTTATTAGTTTTTATAAACGCTCCAGACACACAAACAATGACAAAATGATACAAAAAAATGAACCGGAACAAAATAAAATAATGGTCCAGAATTAGAACCCCCTCCTTTCACCACATCACCCCCGTCCTCCAGCAGCTTCACTGGCTCCCTGTCAAATTCAGAATCACCTTCAAAATCCTCCTGTATACATTTAAGGCCATTCACAATCTCGCCCTCCTCTATCTGTCTGATCTCCTCCAAATTGCCACCTTCTCTCGCTCCCTCAGGTCTTCCTTCTCTCTGTGCCCTCTGCCCATCTCAGCATCACTGGAACTCCCACCAGACATCAGAAACATAGACTCACTACCTCTCTTCAAATCAAGACTCAAAACCCATCTGTTCCAATCTACACTCTCTGTTTAATTTCTACTGCTTCATTTTTTCTTGGTGTTACTTTGCTTGTTGTTTTTATTGATTTTATTGTGTTATTGTATTTATTGTGTTTTAATCCCTCTTTTAAGTAGCCTTGAGTGTTGAGAAATATGCTTTTAAATAAAATGTATTATTATTGTTATTATTATTATTATTATTATTATTATTATTATTATTATTATTATTATTATTATTATTTTGTGAGACTGCAGAGACACGTGTTTGTTGGAAGGTGGAGCCCTGCCCTGACTGTGTTGGTGATTTATAATTTACTCTAGTTTGTTAATTATTTATTATTTGTATATATTTTGTGTTTTGTTTATTATTATAATATAGTTTGTGAAAATATGTGCTAATAGATGACTGTGACTTAAACAGTTTAAGTTGCCCTAACCAAAATAAAAGCTAAGTTTAAAATAAAGATGATATTTGGTGACAGAACATGAGAGCTGACAAATACAACAAGAGTACACAATGTTATCTTGCATGATGAGGAAGAGGAGGAAGAGGAAGAGGAAGAGCAGGAGAAAGATGGAAAAGGGGGAGGAGGAGGAGGAGGAGGAGTAGGAGGAGTAGGAGGAGGAGGAGTAGAAGTAGGAGGAGGAGGAGGAGGAGGAGGAGGAGTCTGTTTGTTGACATCGGACGAAAACGAGAATCAGATGAGTGAAGAGAGGGGAGAATAACTGAATCTCTCTCCGGCATCCAGGCCCGCAGCCCCGGTTACAGCTCAGGTAGACCCGGTCCTGCTGCTCCGTGACCTCTGACCCCGCTGACTGCTGCTCCGTGACCTCTGACCCCGCTGGTTGCTGTTTGGAGCCTCACAGGGAGCTAAGCTAGCGCTAGCCCGGTTAGCTAACACCAAAGCAGGGAAAGTCATCGTTAGCATCAAGCTAACACAGACGCTGAATGCACCGCTGACACAGAGTCGGCAAGTTAAAGCTAAACTTAGAATAACAAGTGTTACTGTGAGGTATTTTGAGTTCCTGTGAGTGAGCAGGCTGACATTTGATGCCTGTTAGCATTGAGCTATGTAGCGTTCGTGTTGTTGAAGTATATTATCCTACAGAGCAGCTAGCTAGCAGGCTAACTCAGGAGCTGTGTCTGCCTCAGGGTTCACAGCTCTGTGCTTCACTTACAAACGACACAACTCAAAGACAAGACCAGGTATGATATAATCCTCAATTTAACAACAATGATTATTTAATTTATTATATAAAACATTAAATATCATGTTTGTTATGCTTGAACAAGTTGTTGCAAAGTTGCTAACAACAGCAAGCCATTGGTATCACGGCTAACTTTGCCAGGTATGAAAAGGTGTGTTAGAGCTTCATAATGGCAGTGAGGTGTTTTTATATAACACACCTTTCAGGAGGTTTAATAGACACGGAAATACAGTAAGAGTAATAAGAGTTTCCTTATTGCTGGTTTATGTGTTTGACTTTATTTTGATTTGAATGTCAATGAAGTGAATTCTGTTATTCACTGAGAAATCTACTTTATAATAATCTTAAATAAAATTATAACATGCTGGATATCTCACTTTAGAATAGAATAGAATTGCTATTTAACAGCAGGGGTGGTAATCACAGAGAGAAGTCACAATATGATACCTTGATTTCAATAATATCACGATTTGCGATAAGTTGTGTTATTAGAATAATCGGTTAATAAGTAAGGGATAATGTATGGTTAGCAGGTTGTCAGTGTTTTTTCTCACCCTGCCGGGAATCTTTTTCCCATAACAACCTGCTAACCATACATTATCAAGTTTATTACCTGGCCACTAACTTAAAATACAAACACGTTGTCAAAAACATTGATTAAAATATTATTTTATTGATTTAAAATGATTTACGTTCACAGTTTTAAAAAAATAATCCCAGTGATTCCTCGTCAGTTAGTGTTCCATGGTGATGGATCTTATCTGCCTTTTAAATGTGATGGATCAGTTTGACTCTGGTGTTGCTCATGTTAGCGAAAGTTAATAACCACTGTCAAGGAGTTGTCAAGGGGTTTTGACCGATCAGATTCAACCGGAAGATCAGTAAGAAAGCCGGGTAATAAGTCCTGTTATTAGAATGATCGGTTGATAATAAAAAAAATCTGCCAATTGACGGTTAAATGGGTGCGACTTAGTGAGAGTTCTGGATGAACTTCTATGAAAGAACAAACAAAAACTTTACAGTTAAAAGTAGAACATCTAGATCATATCCTTTCATGAATCATATCTAACGTACCAACAACTGCGCACCGTTATTAAATGATACTCTTTCTCCTTATGTCTGCAGGGGGGGTGGAGAACTGCGATAAATCGGCAAATAGCTAGCTGTGACTATTGAATAGGATTTTTGCTTGGAACATCATCCCTAATTCCAATACAGTGATTCTGTGTTTGTCGATAAATTGCAAGTAGGGATGCAAATTTTAAGTATTCTCTGTAATTGATCTTTGGGAGTGTTAACGATCAAATATTTATTGTTATTACTTGATTTTAGGGATGGGACATGATTTAAGAACGCTCAAATATTCGTTCACTTATTAAAAATCGAAGAGTTAATGTGAATTTTATCTTGTTTTGAAAGTACTAATTTCATCACTTTCACGGCTGCCTTGTTGTAATACAGTATTCCCTCCACACGGTGGCTACAGAGCGTCTTAAAGCTGTTTGCTATCAGTGCTAAATAACAGAAGAAAAAGAATGCTAACTGGATTAAACAGTGAAAGAAGTCGAAAACATTAGCGTCAGTCTCTGGAAATACGTGTTGTTGTGTGAAATTCAGAAACAGATAATCGCAGAGACTGACACTGCCAGTGCTCGCTACTAGCAGCACTTCGTCCTGCTCGATTACGAATAATCACTGAATAGATGATTATCGAGTAGTATTTTGGCTTGATATTCCCATCCCTACTCGATGTATCCCCAGTATGTAAATAACTGTCCCACAGGTCAGGACGGAGATATATTGCTGTGTCGACATTTTGTCCCACCCTTATTTGGCATCAGGATACAATGAAGGCCTGTGCCCATTAAGGACTTTTTTTTGCTTTGGCAGCGTCGACTTGTTTCCAAAATCTCCCTGGTTATGTCACAATCATCCATTTGAAGAACACAGTGATATCCTGTGTAGAAAATTAACGTGTGCTGGTTTGTCTGAGAAGACTTGAAATCAAGAGAGCAAGTGACCAGCAGAGTCCGTCTCTGGCTGAACTCCTCGGATCTTCCCTGTGTCCGAGAAGCCGTTCTTCCAATGGTTAAATACCAAAATAATGTTAGTAAATAACTTTACTAACTAGTCTAGGTCACTCTATGTGGACAAGGACTGACATAATACCATCCTACAAATTATATTTGTGCAAAACGTTGATGTGCAATAAGTGAATCAATAAGAAGTCTCTTAACGTTAACAAAACATTGTTAGCCGCTGTGTTGATGACGAATATGATGTCAAGTTTCAGTTTCTGTGTCATTGTTCGCCTTGACTCTGCGTTCACGCAAATTTTCCAACCTGGAAACTGATTTTTACGATGTGTCTGACAGCACATGAATGCAACTTTGACTTTTGGAAAACCACCACACTCTTCAGCCTCACTTCTCGGACAGGAGACTTTCGATAACGACTTCCGATAGTAGCGTAGAAGAAACTAACCTGGCTAACTTTTTGAGGGCACAGTTTCAAGGTCTGAAACAGCTGCTAATGCAAGGGCATGATTCCACTTTAATGTTCGAAATTTAAGATTGAACTTCTCTTGCACTCTAAAAACGTTTATATTTACATTCTCTTTCAAAAGCGAAGTACCGTGAGATGACTTTTGTGACCTTGCAGCAGTAAGCAGCGGCATGAAGCGCTCTGAAATTAAATTCATGGGCCCTGCAAGTGCAAGAGCAGCTGTTAGTGGACACAGGCCCTTATGGCACGAGCCATAATGATGTATTCTTTAAGGGGAGCTGCAATGAATGCCCCAAAAAAGGGTCAGAAATCAGAAATCATCATATTATATTTACCTGTGATTCACGAAGCCTGAGGTTAAGGTGTTTGCTTCATTTTGAATTAAACGCCATTAAAACAACTGCTTATTCTCTTATACATTGACTAATCCACTTAACACTTAATTAATTTTTTGCCATGCAAAAAAGCAACACACAAAACACTTTACATACATTATTTGTAGCAGCAATGAATGCCAAAATAGTGAACGTCAAAGCCAGCTGCGATGTCTGATGTGATGTTTAGGTTCGTAACAAGCAAAACCATAAACTTGGAGACAATCTGTTACATAGAAACCAAAGAAAAAGCAGGGGGAAAGTTTTGCAGCCTTTACACGTCTCTTTTCCTCAAACTTTGTTCCCCTCAGGCCTCCAAGGTCCCCTGCTCTGCCCTGTGTGTGATCTGAGAAGAAGAGGCAAACATGGCAGCCAAAGCAGGAGACAACCCCGACAGCCTCATGACTCTGGCCACAGTGTTCTGCCTGAGGAACCTCAGAAAGACGATGTGCAACCAGGGCTTCAGGAACAAACTGTGCCTGCGCTCGGACATCTTCCTCCCCAGCGAGATCTGCGACAAGCTCGTCAACACGTACGTGAAGGAAGAGAAGTTCATCAGCTTTCGTTCTGTCAAAGTGTCCGCTGTTTGTTTCATGACTGATCATTTCTGTGTCTAACAGATATATGGAGCTGGTGCACACAGACAGTAACTTTGAACCAGAGGAGAGTTTCTTCCAGATGTTCTCAGACCCTCGCAGCACCAGGCTGACTCGGGTTCAGCTGAGAGAGGACTTTGTTCACGACAGAGATCTGGAGGCCATCAGGAAACAGGTGAGTTAATTAGAAATTGTCTTAAATTAAGGCTGTAAAATCAAAACTTTAGGATGTTCTGGCTGCAAAATCTAAAAAGTGCAAAAATATGAATACAAGTATTATTCCTAAACAATAATTTCATTTAACATATTCAGACTCTGAGTTCCTGCTCACTGAGTTTTATTCAACAGTGAGAGGCCAAACACCTTATAGTAATGAAGGATTAGTAATGACAGGTCAAAGGTCACATCCACCCTGCTCAGTGTGAGGGAGCAGCTGTTTGGGTTTCTGTTACCACTCAAACAAATTGTTTCAGGTGGTAAAACCGAAACTGTAGTTAATGATACCTGAGGGCGTAGACCTCATAGTCTCAGCTCAGACACTAACCCAGCTGGTTCAGGAGAGGTGTTATATGATGAAGTTTGACATAATCTCGTATACTCATAGAGATAAAAGGTGTTAGATGATCAAACAGCCAAATTAAAACAGTGGATCTGTGGGAACGTTTTTTAAAACAGTTAACAGATTTAGAAGATTTAATGGCAGGGAATAACAAAGAAGAGCATCACCTTTACTTTTCCGGTTTGATTTATTTTTATTTTTTTCTTTAAAGTTGATTGTATCTATTTCATTTTACTATTACTTTTCTATTATTTTTATATGTATTTATCTTTATTTCTATTTTAAAAATGTTTTTATTAATAATTAATTTATTATTTTTTTATGCTTTTAATCATTTTTTATCTAATTTTTGATATTTTCTTTCAGACTATGGAGAGAGATGATGAATGCATAAGTAATACATTGATCTTATCTTAGCGATGTTGCGCAGCTGGAAAAAACAGGATTCAACCAATTTTTTCAAAAGAGGATCAAACAAAATCCAAGATTTCTTGATGCAGGTTTGACAAACATTGATAGAGGAGAGATCCTCTGGAGAGCATTAAGTATGAAACCCACTGAGAGAGGCTGAAGAGCATCAGGGTATCTGCTAAAACAACCAGCTCCTGATAAAAAATACCTGCATCCTAACCTGTTGTTTCTCTGTCACAGGATACATTATTATTTGGTTTTCCTTGCATCAATAACTGCTCATCTTAATGCAAGTTTAAGACCCTGAATTAATTTTTACTGTGTTTCCTTCTAGGACCTGATTGAGCTCCACCTCACCTACTGCAACAGCCTGTCGTCCCGCAGTTTAAAAACTCTGACCAGCTTCAAGGAGACGTTGGTGTCTCTTTGCCTCTTCGGCTGCACTCACATCTTCTACAGGAAGGGTGGCGCCCCCCTCGCCTGCAACGAGGACACAGAGGACGAGGAAGAGGAGAGCCCGGCCTCCAGACAAGCTTTAGAGACAGACTT
The DNA here is from genome assembly GCF_009762535.1 of Notolabrus celidotus. Taxonomy (NCBI): domain Eukaryota; kingdom Metazoa; phylum Chordata; class Actinopteri; order Labriformes; family Labridae; genus Notolabrus; species Notolabrus celidotus. Next base: position 17,623,657 of record NC_048290.1, read on the forward strand.
TAACTTTCAGGGGTTCAACCGCCTCAGGTTACTCAACTTAGGGGGTCTGCCAGACGAGGTGGATGCAGAGACGCTCCTCAAACCCCTGAAGTCCCTCACCTCCTTAGATCTTTCTAATGTTCAGCTGCTGGGAACGACTTTTCTCACTCAGTGGAAAGACAGGCTGGCATCTCTTGTTCTCTACAACGTGGACCTGTCAGAGGAGCTGATCAACACGGTGGTGGAGATCAATAATCTCAGGTGAGTTCACAGGGAATGGAACATGGGACCAGACTTTGGTATGAGAAGTGTTCTGGTTTCTGTTTGTGGTCTGAGTAGTATTGACCAATCAGGTGTCTGCAGAATAAACTGTGTGTATTGAGAGCAAAAGCAGGAGGAGCACAATCCAGCATAATGACGGCTCCCATGGTTAATCTGAGGAGAATTTCTTTCTCTCTATAAACAGACATCTGCATGAAGAGCAGCTAACAATCTGTTCTAGATCAAACATTTACACTGAGACACAAATCTGCTTGATGCTCTGTCACTAAAGACAATCAGCGTTTAGATTTCCTGACTTCCTGGAATGCATCAGAAATGATGGATCCCACCATCAGGGTGGGCAGCAAATGGAACATTCTGTGAAGGTCACTCATCTGGATAAACTTTGTGTTTTTCAGGCACCTCGACATCTCGCGGGAAAGCAGGCGGAGCTCAAAGTTCAAGATGACCAGAAAAATCCTAACGGCCATCGTCCAGCGGCTGGTCAATCTTGTGTCTCTGGACATCTCAGGTCACATCATGCTGGACAACTGCACAGTCCCACACTTTGAGGAAGCTATGGGTCGGCCCAGGTGAGTCACAGACTCTGCAGCATGTGTTAAACATAAAGGAATGTGTTGTTGTTTTCTTTTAGATAAACGTTCTCTCTCTTTCAGCACCGAGCCGTGTAAGAGCAGCATCTATCCTTTCCAGGAGCTGAAGAGGCCGCTGCAGTTTCTTGGATTATACGACACAACCCTCTGTAATGTGACACACATACCTGCTTATAAGGTACGCGTTATGTTAAGAACTACACACACATGTTGCAGATCTTTACTTATATTAGATACTCTGAGTATCATGCGTAACGAAAAACCATCCATGCCTTGTTTTGGGCTTTTTCAGGTGACTGGATCTAAAAACGAGGACCAGGTTCTGAACGCTATCGAGGCGTACACAGAGTTTCGTCCCGAGCTGGCCCACAGAGCCATCAATCAGCTGTTCGACATTGCCAGGATACAGCACTGCAGCCAGCTTCTCCGCGCTCTGCAGGTATCACGAGTTTAAGACGTGTTTAAAGAGGGGACACCTTTGATCCTGCCCGCTCCTTACTCTCTCTTCTCTCTCCTTCCAGCTGGTCATAGCGGCTCTGAAGTGTCATAAATACGATAAGAGCATCCAGGTGACAGGCAGCGCGGCTCTGTTCTACCTGACCAACACGGAGTACCGCAGTGATCAGAGCGTGAGGCTGCGCAGAGAGGTCATACAGGTGGTGCTGAACGGGATGGAGCAGTACCAAGAGGTCACTGTGAGTCTGCGTCCCATCCTCCTTCACCTTGAAGCTCATTTTATAAACACTAACACTATATACTATTTTTAGAACTGCACTGTGTGAGCATACTTCTCTCTCTGTCTCGCTCTCCAGGTCCAGAGAAACTGCTGCCTGACTCTGTGTAACTTCAGCATACCGGAGGAGCTGGAGTTCCAGTACAGTCGGGTCAACCAGCTGCTACTGAAGATCCTGGAGCCGGCTCGGCAGGACGAGTCCATCCAGAGGATCGCCGTGCACCTCTGCAACGCTCTGGTCTGTCAGGTGGACAACCATCACAAGGAGGCTGTGGGCAAGATGGGATTTGTCAAGGTGAGATAAAGGCCAGGCTTTCTCTTTTTATGTTAAGGGTTAAAATCTTCCTCCACCTTGTTGTTACCTGTTCTTCCACTGAGATCCAAAGGTCTCTAAGATTAGACAAATTAGTGTGCTGACGTGTGAAAAGCCACACCTGTTCTGTTGAGGAAACACCAGGGCTGTTTGTTGTTTACATTCTCTGAAAGATTCTGCCCCAGAAAACAAAAACAGCTATGAAAGCTTCAGCTTAAAACCCCAACAGGTTTTAAGCTGAAGCTTTCATAGCTGTTTTTGTTTTCTGGATCTTTCATGTTCTAAAGCCTAAAGTTTAATCTTAACAGTTGTCATCTGATTATGTTTTAACTCTCCTTTCTCTTTCTCTCCGTCCTTCCTTTACAGACGATGTTGAATTTAATTCAGAAGAAGCTGCTGGACAGAATGGTGAGTCACATGTTTAATCCTCCTTTCAACCATCTTAATATTATCTGATTTTGATAAATTCTTTTGGACAGACACAAGCTTAACTAAGTTTTCCACTGTTCTGAAGAGTTTCTCAAACATGATAATTTCTAGAATTTTTTCAGGAGTGTTGGCCTGGAAATGTTCTGAAGTAGCTTATTTACACGTGTCACATGAGTCACGGGAAATGCGTCTCAATGCAAGAGATACGAAGATACGATGCAATATGACACTATGCGATATAAAGAAATATGACATAATGTGAGATGACATGATACGACAAGACACAAAACGAAGCAATACAATACGTTATTTAGCAATACCACATGACAGAATACTTCAACACCAAATGAAACGTCGGCATGATACGAAGCAAGACGGCAATATACGAAGCAATATGACACGACATGATATTAAGCGATATGACAGGATACGAAGCAACACTTGACAATTTGTAGCGACACAATACGAATAAATATCATACAACACGAAAGGATAAGAAGCGATAGGACACAATACATAGAGATACTTCCTGAAACAACACGATACGAAGCAATACTTAGCTATTCTTAGCGACACGACATGATACATAGTGATACGATACAAAGCCACGCAGCATGATACGAGATACAAGATAGGATACCAAACAATAGGACCTGATATGACGCGACAGGACACAATACAAAACAATGGGACACGATACGAAGAGATACTTCACGATTTGTAGCAACACGACATGATACGAAACATCGACACAATACGATTCAGTACGACATGATATGAAGCGATACGTCACGATTTGTAGCGGCACGATACGAATAGATACCATAAAACACGAAAGGATACGAAGCGATATGACACGACATGATATGACCAAGCGGTAACCTCCGGTCTAAAAATATGAGTCCAATGCGGAAGTGTTAAAAGCTGCAGTACATCGAGGATCCGCTTGAGGCTGGCTCCGGAAGTACTGGAAGTCGCATACACATGAATGGGAAAAAGCCGATCTTTACAGCAGAAATAAACATGTTTACATCCTGGTACATAAGACGAGTGTAGTCTGGATAGCTCATTTCTCGATGTGCTCTTACTGTGAGGGGGGTGAATTTTTTTCTAACGAAGATATTGAGATTACAAGTCTTCCATTGAGAGGCACAGCTGCCTGTGGGAACACTGCAGCTGTTGGCTAGGAGGCTCAAACTCCGCCTCTTTACGTCACAATCGCTCGACAGAAGCAATATGACTGTCGCCGACAATTGGTCTTAAAACAGCGCTTCAGAAACAGATGGGTGACGTCACAGATACTACGTCCATATTTTATACAGTCTATGGATATGAAGTGATACGGCACAATATATAGAGATACTTAACAAAACTACACAATACGAAGCAATAATTAACTATTTGTAGTGACATAACATGATACATAGTGATACGATACAAAGCCACACAGCACGATACGAGATACAAGATACAAGACAGGATACGAAACAACAGGACATGATAAGCGTCAATACAATGTGTTGAAATGTGATACGCTATGCTATGATACCCTTTATCATCCCAGTTGGGAATTTTGTCTTGGACCCTAAAGCTCTACGCATTTTGTTGCCTGCTCATATGTTGTAAAACACGCAAAAAATTAAAAACAAACAATAATATATATTTTAAAATAACAAGATGGGGCGCTGGTGGCCTAGCGGTCTTAGCCCCCCACGTACAGAAGCTACAGTCCTCGTCGCAGGGGTCGCTGGTTCGATTCCCGGCCGGTTGACCATTTCCTGCATGTCTTCCCCCACTCTCTACTCCCCACATTTCCTGTCTCTCTTCAGCTGTCCTATGAAATAAAGGCAAAAAGGCCAAAAAATATAACTTTAAAATAACAAGATGTATTACATATAACCTATATTCCACATGTTGCATAAAAAACATAAAAATGTAAAGAAAAACCAGAACAACATTAAGGTAATGGGAACTGTTCATGTTCATGGTTAATGTTTGTGTTTTTGTAAACTTTATAATCAGCTACGTTCCAGCATTAAACGTTGTGTGTTTTCCTCCCCAGTGTGATCAGGTGATGGAGTTTTCTTGGAGCGCTCTGTGGAACATCACCGACGAGACGCCAGATAACTGTCAGATGTTCCTCAACTGTCGGGGCATGAGCCTCTTCCTGGAGTGTTTACAGGTGAGTCAGGACTCGATGTACCTGTGGTGTTTTTTTTTTCTTCTTACAGCAGTATTTAACCTCTCCTCTCGTATAACCTTCCTCCAGGAGTTTCCAGACAAGCAGGAGCTCCATCGTAACATGCTGGGGCTGCTGGGAAATGTTGCTGAGGTGAAAGCTCTAAGGCCACAGCTTCTCACGCCGCAGTTCATCACCGTGTTCAGGTGAGAGGACGGGGTCAAACCGGTGCTCTGGTCCACCTCTACTCTGTTTTACATTTCCTACTATAACTGTAGTTCAGAACAAAGTCAGATCTGGTTTTGGTGGCACTCAGTAAAGAATGCATACCACAGGACTCAGATCATTTCAGTAGCTGTTGTACCAGAACAAAGACTCCATGGCAACAGTCCTCCAAACACAGGTGACACTCGGATCAAGACGAATGCATCTGTGCTGCTTCAATGGAGCGCACACATCCAACCTGTCCTGATTGTAACGTTGATAACTTACTGCATGGTGAATATATTGTTGTAGGTTCGTTAAAATAAGATCATCATCAACATTTAGTCCAACATTATATCAGAATAAATGCAGAGGTTTGGAGTTATTTATAAGACTCTGTGAATGAGCAGAAACAAAAGAGCTGAGACTCATTTTTCTGTCATCACCTCATTTTTACTATGTGGGTGGGGCTTAAACAGCTCCTACACACACACAGTGTCCATGCACAAGGTGAGGACACCTGATTTTAACTTCTGCGGTGACCCCAAGCCCAGAAAATGTAACTCCAAATTGCAGCGATGCATTTTGGGAATTTGTTCTGTCTTTTTGGTAGCTTCAAGACAAAACCAAAAACCATATGATAGAGAGACGGCATATCAGATCCCCGTCATTTTGGGGCCGGTATATTCTCCGGCTACAGAAGTTCTTACGGCCTCATTCACAGAGATAACATGGTGTTAGATTCAAAGAACCAAAAAGAGAGGATGGAGATGAATGTGTAAAATAACTTCCTCTCCTCTGTCCTCCCTGTTTGTTGCTCTCACAGTAACCTGCTGGACAGTAAAGCTGATGGGATTGAGGTGTCGTACAACGCCTGTGGTGTGCTCTCACACATCATGTTCGACGGGCCTGAGGTCTGGTCGATGGAGGAGCCGAAAAGAGACGCAGTGATGGACAAGATGTGGGACGCCATCCAGAGCTGGGACGTAAGCTCACGACGCAACATCAACTACAGGTTTGACACTGTTTTTATCCTGTTACAGAAACATCAGCTTGTTATGTTTAAGAATGACTGTGTTTTTTCATAGCTCTCAGTGTGTTTGAATTTTAAATGGAGTTTGTTCTCTCAGGTCATTCGAGCCGATCCTGCGGCTGCTGCCTCAGGGCATCTCACCTGTCAGTCAGCACTGGGCCACATGGGCGCTCTTCAACCTGGTGTCAGTTTACCGTGAGTATATCTGCTGCTCTGGAAGCGTTAAACCCACTCTCAACATTTGAGTTAACATGGTCAGAGGTGATCTGTACTGTCAGCAGAGGATAAACCAGAAGGAAATACAAGACATTTACAACTACAAACACGTCAACAGTCATAACAACAGGTGTTTGCTTACATGTTACAAAAGATCCAGATAAAGGTCACTTCACATGAGCTATATTAAAGCCTGTTAACATAATAAGTGTGATTTAATTTCCTTTGCCATGATGGTCCAGTTGAAATCCCTCTCTCGTAGTCTAAGTAGAATCAACCAATCAGGTGTCAGCAGGAAAAACAGGTGTTCTAGAATGTTCCAGACAGCAAAGACAGAGTTCTAGAATTCTGGAAGAAAAAAATTACATTCTGGGAAGTAGGTCAGGCCTAAAAAACATCAGTGTCTTTAATCCTCTTTCATAGACCTCCATTCAACAAACAAACATTGTAAAAGTAGTTTTCTTCTCCTCTTGAGGACAGACCTGACAAAGCTTGACTTTAGACTTTTGACTAATCTGCATCATGATGTTGTTGTTTCAGCAAACTTATGACCCGTTAATTACAAGAACATCACAAGAACATCAGTTTCTGTTTCAGGTGCATACCGCTGAAGGAAACCAGAGTAAAGCCTCTGTTTACAGTGAAGCTGAGACTCACCACAAACAGATAAACAGGCATTACTCAAGGGGTATAAATGAGCCAAGAGAGGAGGGTGTTTCATTTGTTGTCATTACTGAAGGAGCATTTTTTTTCACCACTATTGATCTGAACACACAATCACGTCTCATGTTGCTAATCGGACTGTAAAAATGTGAAGCATTAACTTGAAATCGATTGTTGCTAACTGCTGGCTTCATCGTCTTTGAACCTCTGAAGCAGTCACTTAAATCTTCAAACCATCTCTAACACTCACTGCGAGCTCAGGTGTGAACAGGAGTGTATGTTCTCTGAGTTTGATGCACCTTTAAATCCCTGCAGCTGTATTTTGGATGAGCTGCTGACGTGTGATGTTTTTACTAATCACAGGAATAATTCTCTCTCTTTCTCTCTGCACTTGTTTCCCGTCTGCAGCGGGCAAGTATTGTCCCCTGCTGATTAAAGAAGGAGGAATCTGTCTTCTGGAGAAAGTTCTGGAGCTGGACAGCTCACATGCGGAGACCAAGGACATGGCCAGGTGAGACTGAAGTGTTAGCTCTGTTCTTGAACCTCGTCTCCGTGTACTTGGTGTGCTTGTTGGCTTTCTCTGTAGCTTCTTTTTGCCAAGATAAACTCTGCTGCTGGTGATGCAGTCACAGGATGAGCAGCAGGAAGAACTTGATGTTTGACCTGGCAAAGAGAACGATATCTGACTTCTAAATGATTCAATAATTGTATTAAATTTGCTGTAACACAATAAAAACATCTTTGTGTCAAAGCCGAGGCAAAGGAAACACATATTAAAGGTCAGGCAGGTTTTCGGTTGTTAGTTTTCGACTCCTGACCCCGGTGTTTACGGTTGTATCAGACATTTTGCAAGAATAAATATTTATAGATGACGTTGAATATCTGGAGAACATTTTTATCCTCTGCCTCCGTCCTGTTGTTGACTTTATTTCACTCTTGGGATGTGTTAGGTATTTGTTTAAGTGTAATTTACACTTTATTCAAAGGTTATCCAACCACTGTTCCTCCAGTGATAAGTCTGCAAACATTAGTTAGCTACACCCGAGCACATGACTGATTTGAGTGATGCTCCAGAGCGACTAATTTCCCGGTCAGAAACAGCCAGTGAGCACAGTTTTTTTAACACGGCTAAACACAGGATCACAGAGTCTGCAGGTAAATGTGTCTACCACTAGCAGAGCTGGCTCCAGCAGCCTTCAGTCCTCCTTGCAGGTTAGCGTCCTCATGCCTGTGCTGGTTCCTCATGTCTCTGGTGGAGTGTTTTTATGTTAGTTTAACCAGACACAGCCTACAAACAACATTATCTCCATTTACTAGATCAACATACTGAAAGATCACGCCACACCTGTGCTTGTTTACATCCAGGTAGTAGAGCTTTAGAACGTTATGGCAGCAGACGTTAACCAGAGCTACAGCTCCAGCTAGTGGAGGGAGGCCGAACTACGGCGAGGACACAACATACGACTATATTCCAGACCAGTTTGTTTAAAAACACAACTTGTGTTTTAAATCTTACTCTTGGTACTTGGAAATCACAACAGATGATCCTTCAAGGATGAGACGCTTCTTAAACACCTCTGCCGCCAGTGTCCCAATTATTTTAGTGCTGGCAACATAGACTGTATAAATAATGGATGTACTATCCGTGACATCACCCATCTGTTTCTGAGGCGCTGTTTTGAAGCCAATCGCTGGCGGCCATTGGAAATGCTGAACTCCAAATAACTGCTGTTGAGCGATTGTGACGTAAAGAGGCGGAGTTTGAGCCTCCTAGCCTACAGCTACAGTGTTCCCGCCTGTCAATCAAGTCAGCTGTGCCTCTCATTGGAAGACTCGTAATCTCAACATCTTCAAAAATTACAGCGTTCTGAAAAAAATCATCCCCCGTACAGTGTGTGCCGATCGAGTCATGAGCTATCCAGACTACACTCGTCTTTTGTACCAGGCTTTAAACATGTTTATTTCTGCTGTAAAGATTGGCTTTTTTGAATTGGTGTGTATGTGGTTTCTGGTTCTTCCGGAGCCAGCCTCAAGTGGATCCTCAATGAACTGCCGTTTTTAGCACTTCCACATGGACTCATATTTTTATACCAGAGGTTGCTGCTTGGCTGGCACTCATGTTGTAAGAAGCAGTCAGACATGTTTAACCTTTAGCTAAGGTCAATAATTTCTCCTCTTCTGCAGCAAAGTGATGGAGCAGTGTGAAAACTTCAAAGAGGACCCGATGGAGACGAATCCTGGACAGGAGGTAAACTACGGACAAAGAGGCTGACCCCGCAGGAACCGAGATCCTCAGCAAACATCGAGCAAACCAAGCTAAGGCCCCTCCCACTGTCATCACCACAAGAAGGGTCGATCGTGTGCATTATTCTTACTCCTATCATTCTTATTCTTTAGAGCAGAATCGTGTCTCTGATCCTCTTCACAGAAACTTTAATATATGACACATAGGACTTAAGATGTGTTGCATGGTGTTTTGTTGCGAGGAGGCTGCACAGTTAGCACCTCTCCTGCTGGGATGGGTTTGTGGGGGTGGGTGACTGTTATCTCTCAGTGTGTGTGTGTGTGCCTGCGTGTGTGTGTGTGTGTGTGTGTGTGTGTGTGTGTGTGTGTGTGTGTGTGTGTGTGCGCGCATGTGACAAAGATTTAACAACAGAACAAAAGCAGTCAGGGTGATGCTGAGCTTCGATAGCTGTGTAACGTTGAACAAAATGCCGTGTGGCGTCCTGCACCGCCGTCAGAGGCTCGGCGCCGCCCGCTCGGCTGTCGACACATGTACAGTGAATATTAGCCATTATGTGTGTAGTCTGCAGAGAAGCATCGCACTGATGTGAGTCAGGAGAGAAGTCTTCCCAGACCTGGAGGCACAATGATGGACTTCTTTGTTAAATATGTAAATATTCTCTGTTTGTCTCATCCTTTTACTGTGTGTATGTTTTATAATATAACTGTAAACACTCATGACTTTACTCTGTATTTAAATCTGTTTAGGTCTGACTTACTCACTGTCAACGCTAGGAATCTATACACAGGAGAACATCTGATCACTGAAATCAAGTCTGGCATTCCTGGAAACTCTGTTCCTTAAAGGAGCATTTCACTTTAGTTCAACCTCGACTCGCTTTTTCATTATCTGGCATTTTACCTGGAAGGTTTACACGTACATGAGTCCGAAACCATAGACGGTTTATAAGGATGGACGATGTAACAGCTCCCTGTAAGTGAAACCAAAACATTTAGAGCTCCCCCTGCTGGTTGACGAGAGGTAGAGGAGGAATGGTGAGAGGAAACAAACACTTACACAAGAGTCAATTTTCTATATCCGTGAGTCTGCTTCAAACCCACGCCAGAATCTGTGAGGTTAGAGGAAGGGAATGGGACTTAATGGCTCCAACAACCAATCACGACAGAGCTGATGCTGGCACAAAATGTTTTGGCTTCACTTTTCTGTAATGAGGAGGCGGTCCATTTTTATATCCAGTCAATGGTCAAAAGACTAAACAGGTTGACTCCCCTGCAAAGAGTCCAGAGTTTAACTCTACAAAAAAAAAATCTAAAGAGGCACTTTTTTCTGGTGGTGCATTAAACGTTGCATTAAAATGCAAAATATCATGAATTTCTCGCCATTGCAACATTAAAAACACACAAATTTAAGAGAATTTTGTGTGAAAGCTTATCCTTGTTGAGCTTCCCCTGAAATCCTGAGGTAATGTCAAAAATGGTCTCACCAAACCTCATCAAAAAAACCAACCATTTAAAAGTTGTTAACTTGTCTTTGACCAGAAGATTAGAGGTTGTAAGAGCATCAGTTTAGGGCCCGAATTTCTGGAATTAATTGTCCAACCAAGACAATTCTCTTCCCTGTGAAAACTGGTGCCTACATTACCCACAATGCAATGGGATGTACCGCTTCCTGAAGGTGTTTCAATATATGTTGACCCAAGGTTTCTCTAAGTATGGTTCCACCACATTCTGTTAAAAAACAGCCATTTAAAAGGTTGTTTCTCGTCAGAAACCAGAAAAATTGTGACTTAGTGCCCAATGATATGACATCAGTTTCCCCAAACACCAACCAAAACGTTTCACATAACCATCATGGACTAACTGCCAGCTGTGAAATACGATGCCAGATAATCCAAAACCGGATCCAGAGGAAACCCTTTATCTTGGCCCTTTATTTCTACTGTTTGGAATGGACATGCTGCTAAGTTACTGCTTCACTTGAACTCTTTTTCTGACGTGAGCAGCTGCGAGGTAACAAACTAACAGCAGATGAAGCAATAACTAACGGGAGGAGAGTCAAAAAGCCAATCTATGTTTTTGTTTGAGGTTGAAAAACTGTGACGACTGCTCATTAAGCGAAGTGTGGCTCTTTGAAATATCATAACTGCTCTAGTGACTTAAACTTAAATCCTACCTGTGAAGAGGCTCAGCTCTCACTCTAACTTAAACAGACTTAAACACTTTTATTTTGAAACATCACGGTTTAGTCCCAGACCTCAGTTTGTAGTGTCCCGGTGCAGGTTCTCCTGGAGCGCTCGCCAAGTTTTGTAGTTTTGGTGTTTTTCTGCCTCTGCATCCGCCTACACCGGTCTGCTTCATCATTCAGGCAGCCAATCAGAGCAATGCCTCATTATCATGGTGGCCCTTCCCACTTAAATCACTGCATGGATAATGAGGTTCATAAATGAGAGGCTGACATGTTAACAGCTAAAAAATAGCGTTAAATGAGACCTTTAGAGGGAAGTTATCTAAGATTTGGGAACAAAATGGGATAAAATATCCAGAAAAGAGTTATGCCAGTTTATAATCACCAGACGAAATGATGAGACGAGTGACTCAGCTATGTCTAAATCCCACCAGCTCCAGATATGTTTGCTTTCTTGCAGGACTTTGGACTCTGCAGGGAAACAAGCACCATTAATTCATCACGTTATTTACATATTTTAATTTCTGTTTACCATCGAGCAGTTTTATTTTGGTGCTTTTAATTAAGGACCGTTTTCAGTTGGTGTTTATTTTAAGATCATTTCCCTTTTAATTTCCCTCTAATGTGTTTGAATGAGCAGTCTGAGCAGGGATTAAACTCTCACGTCACTGAATGCAGTGCTGATTAATATAACAGATGGTGTGATGATGCAGGAAGCTTTCATTCACTGTAATGTCACTTCTAAACCTGGGACTGCCAGAACCTTCAGCTTTGTGCACGTACAGGAAACATGCATCACGATAACTTTAGCTACGTCTCTCCTGAACTAAAATATTGCACAGTGGTTTGTAATGATGTAGCACACTGGCACCGCCGTGTGTCTCTGTACAGTCTGTCATTCAGAGTCTACTACAGCTAACGGGGAACTCTTTAACACAAGTCCTAGTTGTATTTATTTAAGTGTCTGAATAACTCGTAGGTACAGAAAGTTCTGGAGTAGCTCTGTTTGAGTTTTTCAGCCTGCAGCGGTGAAACAGGTTGTGATGAGCCAAATCACAGTTCTTGTTTTTGTCCCCAACAGGCCCAGGTTGTTAATCAAAGGGTCTGACTACATTACAGAAAGGATCCCTGCGGAGAGGGATCTTTATGAGAAAGAGGAAGATGATGTTTGGACCAGAAACAGGGCTCTCTGTGACGCCTGACGACAGTTTAATCTTGCAGAACGAGGGAGTTGCCGGTCTGCTGCTGCGTCCGTTGCAGAGCTTGTCGGGTCATTTTGGGAGTTTAATGTTTTTAAATGGTTCACTGGGATCAAATACAGCATTTGTGTAACACACATGAACTTTAGACTGAGGCCACATTGACATAAAAGGGTCCAGATTTAAAAATAACGAGACATAACTGCTTCAGGGTTAGGGAAAGTGTAAAAAGGCCCATCCAAGCAGTGAAGCCTTGAAGTGCTGCTGATTTAGGATGTCCTCTTACATGTTATGTGTCGCACTTTTACCTCGAACATTAAGTAATACATAAAAGCATTAATAAATACACTTTTCCTAACAAAGGTCCGAGACAAATAATGCTGCTAGACGGAACTATCAACATTTGTAGTAACACTTCCACAAACATAAGATCTTACAGAAGGCACGTGATCAAACGCGACTTCGAAAACAAAGATGAAGGACAATCGGTGTCGTCAGTTGACTGTTCCAGCATGTGCTCTGATTTACAGAGCACACGCTGGATATTTTATCCCATTATGTTTCCAAACACTGCCGTGTTCATGAGCTGTAAGAGTACACAACATCGGGCCCGTGACCCTGCTGGCCCGATGAAGAACAAATCAAACATATCTGATATTTACAGTTCCAGGTTTGAGAGGCTGTCAGACTCAGTCAGAAACTGTAAAATAGTCGTATTGACAACACAGAGTTGAGGAATATTTGTGTAAATGAGCGGTTATGACAAGCCCTGAATCAGGCCACGCCCCCAGGCCCTAATTCGTGCAGCTATGCAGCTATGCATGTAACCAAAGACGGTCCAAAACATGAAGTCTTGGTGATGTCACCCTATACATTTCTGAAGAGGCGTTATGAAGCCCAAAGATGGCAGCTGCCATACTGGAAATGCTGACTGAACTTGACGTTCGGCTAATTTAGAAACAGGCAGAGGAGGAGAGGAGGTGATAACCTAGCCAGCGGGTAAACTGCTACAACACACCTGTCAGTCAAATGAGCCACGCCCCTTTGAATGCTTAATTATGCATAACTTTACTTTAATATAATCAGAACAGACGAGTTATGAAAATATAATCACCTCTTCAAACTGTTGTTATTATTAGATCTACTGTAACACTTAAACATGGGGCTCTATGGGGATCTTGGCTTTTACAGCCAGCCTCTAGTGTACACTCCAGGAACTGCGTTGATTTGTGCTCTGTATTGGTAAAAATCCTGTAATGATGTCAGACTCTCAAAATAACAACCTGAGCCAAAACAAGAACTGTTTGAGGACTCACTTTGATGCATTGAGGATGATGTTGCAGACGTTACAGCCTGATTCATCACTGCAGGCTGAAGAGATCTATCTGAGTGATCCCTGAAAGTTTCCTGAATCTGTGAGTCATTTAAACCTCAAATTATTTTAAATAGGACCCAAGTTTAAAATAGCAGAGTCCCCCTTTAGGGATTACGTTCATGTGGTGCCTAACGGATGTTCTCTAAGCTCTCTCATATCATTTGTTTTGGGTTGACCCACTGACGCGACTTCCTGGTTCTCATGTACAGTTTTTCTTTCTGATGTAATTTCTGGGAATGTGATTGGTACAGCTCCGTTTCTCCTTCACAGTCACGGTGCATCGTGTAATAGGCAGTGATGGTGTGAGATTAAAAGCTTTATTAGAGGCTCACTTGGTGTTCAGATGTGTGGGTGTGAAGAGGAGTTATAAAACCTCATGTGATCAGAACAAAGCTCTCTGCGTTCTGGAGGCTCGCTCAGTGTTTGATGATGAAGATGAAGGAGTGAGTCTCCGTCAGCTGTTCTTGTTGATTTAAAGTCATTGAATGTTTCAGTTTGTTTTCCAGGATGGTCCTGGACGTCAGTGACGGCAGAAAGCTGCTGATGGGCTTTGGTTTTTATTTATAAAGGTGTTTGTGCTTCTGGAGATATGCTGTCTCGTCACTGATTTCACCCATCACTCTACTTTTGTAACTGCTGATACGTGTAATCCAAACCGGAATGAGGAATATTTGATCCACACGTTATGGAATTCCAGTTTTCCTGAGCTAAATAGTACCAGACCGTTAGTGTAAAGATATGAATAAGCAATAAAGATGGAGTGGTTTAAAAACAAACTGTGAACGTGTCTTTATTTATGTCTGTCTGTTCCTCTTTGAAGGTTTCAGGAACTCCAAAAGTGTTTGAATTTTGGGTGCAGGTATGTCTTGCAGTTGGAGTGCGCCCCATGTATGGAGGCTGTAGTCCTCGTCACAGCGGTCACTGTGACAAGGACTACAGCCTCCGTACTCCCCACATTCCCTCTCTTCAGCTGTCCAATCCAATAGAGGCAAAAATGACTGACTACTTCTCGCAGGTTTGTCTTTCACTGTCTTTGCACCACCAAAAATGCCAACAGATGTTGTGAAAAATTCGTAATTATCTATACACACTGGTTGAAAATAATGCGTTGGTGCATCCCAATTTGTTTCCAGAAAAAACTGCAATTTAGTGTCAAACAAATTCAATAAATTGGGGTTTTTATTCTCCAATACATACTCAGATTTGGCGTCACAGAGGGTGAGGAATAAGTACTAATCGGTCTCAACTTAAGACTTACTGTCAACAGATATTAGCTTTTTGATTGGCCAATGCCGATAATTAGAGATGGCTGATATATCATACAATATTACAATGTCATTTAGCAGACGCTCTTATCCAAAGTGACGTACATACGAGAACAAGAACAACACAAGCAAAGATCTAGACGAGGAAACAAGATCAGTCAGAGTAACAAGTCCATTTGGGTGCAGGTACTGCCAAGCAGTGTAAAGGCAATACACAAAAGTAAATAAGGATTTTTCTTTATAATCTTTTTCAACATCTACAATGAAGCAACCAAACAATTGAAGACCTTCCAATATCATCATCAACAATTAACCTCACCACAATAATGATCAAAGTACCAAATACTGGGTCCCTCAAGAGCTGAATACAGATTTCCAGAGTAAAGCAGGACAGTGTGAGTCAACTGTAGCTGGAAGACATGATCTGCCACTGAGTGCATAGTGCTAGCTGAGTGCATAGTGCTTCCTAAAGAGCTGGGTCTTTAGCTGTCTTTTGAAAGTAGAGAGGGACTCTGCAGATCGAATAGAGTTGGCCAATTCATTCCACCATTTAGGGACAACAGAGGAGAAAAGTCAAGCTAGTGATTTTGAGGCCTTATGTGCTGGAAGCACTAGGCGCTTTTCAGAGGCTGAGCGTAGCGGGCGACAAGGGCAGTAGACCTGGATGAGTGGTTCCAGGTAAACTGGAGCGGTTTTGGTTACTGCTTTGTAAGTCATGATTAGAGTTTTGTATCTAATGCGAGCTGCAACTGGAAGCCATGTGTAGTGGAAATATATAACTCAGATATCACGTTGTTGTTGTTGTTTGTTTTGGCTAAAATACTATTTAATAAAAACATGAGGAACAAAATTGCTCAACTTGAACGAACATTTTATTTAATCCAAATACTTATCTCAAAATATCGGTACAAGTGAAGTCTTGATATCTGTCCAGCCATCTGTTGTTGTTAGAATATAAATAAAACAAGGTTAATATTTGGGTTAAAATGAAGAAAAAGTCACGTATTAGTCCTTTAATCCATTACAATCTAATGTACATGGTTATTTGTCGTGACGTCGTGACTTGCAGGAGCGCGCAGTGTCTCTTTAAACGCAGGGCGGTGAGCAGATCCCCGATCCTCCATGAAGCGGATTACGATCCTGCGTCTGCTCCTACATCATCTCAGCTGATCCGGAGGATTCCCTCAGCGGGGACAAACACGAGCCCGCCCCGGAGCAGCAGCAGCAGCAGCAGCAGCACGGCATCATGGACTTCAACGTCAAGAAACTGGCCTGCGATGCGGGGGTCTTTTTTACGCGCGCGGTGCAGGTACGTTTACGCGCAGACCCTCAGATTCAAGTCCTCCTCCTGCAACCCGCTTAATGTGTGTGGATGCATTAACATGGAGACCTGCAGCAGGGCCTGGTGATTGATCCACACAGCTCTCACAGAGTATACTGCTTTAATGTGCATCCATAAAGACCCGATCAGACTGTTTTTGTGGGACTGGGCCGAGACCGAGAGCCCTGTAAGCCGATAAAGGTCGCTGCAGCCTCGATCTATTATTGATGGCTGTGCTCGAGTGGATCACCCATGTGACAGCAGCAACAGGAACAGGCTGTGCACAGACTCTTTATTGTATTATATATCTTATATTATTCATGCTTAACTGGATTCATCATCTGATCACACTGACACCAAACCTCAGCTGAAATAACTCAATCAAATGATCCCTGTTTATCAAGAAGCAGCCTGCTCGCATCCAGGAATCAGGAGGATTAATCCAGAAATTCCTCACCCACTTAACAAACTAGCAAACCTCTATTATTCTTCATATAATGTTTTCATTGTTACACCAAACTTCTTTTAAAAAAAGATGGAATTTAAGGATGTATTCAGCATTATGAGCTGAAAACAACAACAAGAAGAAGCAGACTGATCACTTCTCAATAATAAACAGGATTAATTGATGAATTCTGCACCTACTATAATCCTCTAATGAGCATAATTATGATGATTTATTTCTATTACTGATCCACCAAACTCGCTTTATCATATCACGTAAATAAAGGAGGAGGCAGACATTCTTCCACTTTCTGAGAAATTCGGCATCAACAAACACTCAAACAAGCACTTAAAGGGCATAATCTTTAAATTGTGTTGCTGCTCCACCGAACCTCATTCAAAAATGTGTCAATTTTATAATCCAGTATGTATTATTATAAGATGTGAGTAAATAAAAGAGCACAAATGTTCCATTAAGATTCAGCAAGATTGATTTGAAGAGTCAGCATCACTTAGATGTTTTTGTTTTGTTGGACATCTTCCACCAAACCTCCCTCAAAAGTTACGATTAAAAGATTCCTGTTATGTAATATGCTGTATATAGTTTGATAACTATAGCTTCCTTCATTAGAGATCCAGCAAGAGAAACTGTGAAATTCTGCATGGTAATTTAATGATAGTTTATATATCACAGGCTCAAGATATCAATCAGTTTTTACCTATGGTTTTTACTTATTTTAAATGTTTTTTCACAGTTCACCAAACCCCTTTAGAAAAACTGGAGATTTTATAATTACTTGTGTATTAAAAGTTGTAAACATCTCAAAATCAGACTTGATTTGAGTTATTTCTGAGCAAGATGAGCTGAGACATTTGGCATTTACGTACAGCAACAAGGTATGTAATAAGCTGTTTATAAGTAGAATAACCCGAAATACCTCCACTAAAGATTCAGCAAGAGCAGCTGAGGAATGTGGCTTCCTTTTATTGTATAATAAGTATTTAGCTTAACTACGATATTATAATTGTTCTATTATTTGTTCTTGAATCCTCCTTCGAAAGCATCCACATTTAATGATAGAATGTATATCTTTTTTTTCTGTTTTAATTTTAATTTTTCACACTTGATGTAAAGCAACTTTGAGTACATAGAAAAGCACGATTAAAGTCCTATCAATCTTTATTATTATTATTATTATTATTATTATTATTATTATTATTATTATTATTATATAACAGACTGTAGATATCTGTTATTTATCAGAAGGATAGGCTGCAAAATTCTGCATTTGAATATTCCAACAAGCGGCTGTTTTTATTTTATTTTTAACATTTCGTTGTTTACCAAACCCCGTAGAAAAACTGTAAATTTATAATAATCTTTATTTATTTATTTATTTATTTTTATTTATAACACTTTTCAAAACAGAGTTACAAGTTTTTTTACAAATAAGAAAAAGAAAATAAAAGACAATAAAAGAGAAAAGTGAGGAAGACAGTGACTAAAATTACTTTTTTTAAAAGCTGGAGGACGGTAACAGCAAGAAGAAGAGACAGGAAAAAGGTTATGACCACCAACAAATAAAAGGAAATAAAACGATGTTGGAAGAATAAAAACAGCAAAAGATAGAATACATTTAAAAAAATCAGAAATATTAAATCTAAAAATATAACAATAAAATCGTTAAAAGCTGCCTGAAAAAGAAAAAAAAAAGTTTTTAAAAGAGGATAATGTTGCTTGTGTATTGAGAGTTGCTAACAGCTCAAAAAATCCGACTCACATTGAGGTGTTTCTGAACAATATGAGCTGAGAAATTTGGCTTCTACGTACTCCATCAAGGTCTTGTAAACATTGCTTAAATAGTTGAATACTCGTGTCACCAAATCCCTTTCAAATAAGTGCCAATTTTATGATTCCTTGTACATATGCTAAAACAACCAGAGCAACTTCTTCTAACGATTAGGCAACTATAATCCAGAAATTTGGCATCAAGTAGATTTGTTAACGAGCACCTAGCTGAAACACTTCACCAAAGCCCCTCTGAAAAATGGCGAATTTAATGATCCCTTGAGTTTTATGAGCTGTAAAATAAGATGACTCAGCTGTGCTTCACAAATGGAAGAGAAGGATGGGTTTTAAAATTCTGCACAAGTGATTTTTATTTTTTATTATTGCTTTGCTCTAATTCATAGAGCTGAAATTGTTCCTGGTACGTTGCATTAATCTGCATCTAATCTGATACATATTTTACTTGTTTTGAGCTGATTTTTCTCACATATTATAAACTTAATGATGGAAATAACCTCTGAATGAATCTCTTACAACAAGGGAAGCTGTTCCGTACCTTTCATAACAGCTTCATTTTTGCTGCGTCATTTATTCAAAGCCTGGATCTATGAATGCACGTTCCAATCAGAGAGCCTTTCTCCAGGTTGTCCAAAGGCATTAAACTCCTTACAAACACAAGCAGCTGATGATGTGTATGATATATATGCACACACTCTTCTCTACCAGAGAGGGTGAGTCTGAGACTCTCTAATGACATCTTTGTCTCTTCTGAAGGAACTCTCAACCGCATCTGAGACGTGTTTCTGCTTATCTGGAGAGGTTTCATTTCTCTCTCTCTGCAGCTGTTATGAAGACGTGTGTGTGCGTCAGACATGGAGGATTTATTTAGTATCCTTTATATGGAACATCAGACTGCGAGACCAAACCCGTTTCTGACAGCTGTAGTTCACAAGCTGGACACTGAAAGCCTCACCAGGAAGCAAAAATACTGACCTTCAACGCGTACGGTCCAAAATACAAGAGGGAGACTTATGATCGTACCACTTAACTAGGCTTAAAATGTTTACTAGTCAACTATTAGTCCAAAAGGAAGACTAACTAGGGTCTGTTTAACCCTTCTATTAAACAAGTCAGGTTCAAAAGGAGTCAATAATTGAGTATCTGGGAAATAAATTACATTTAGTAACACAAGTGTAGATGTTTTTGACGCTACCTGTTCAGGCTTCATGGGAAAATATTGACTAGTTAATAAATAATGGAAAAATATCCACTAGTTATACTAGTTAGAGTCTCTTTTGACCATACTAGTTAATTTAGGGAGACATAAAATGTTAACTCGTATCATAATAGAGTTAAAATGTTGTCTAGTTCTGTAGTAAAGGCTCACTTCCTCCTGTTATCATTTCGTTTAACTAGAGTGAGAAAAGTGACTCACTGCAGGAGACACCCTCTAGTGGATGCTTCAGGAACTGCAGGCTCTGGCACTTCTGCATTTTTTTGTGCTGTTGTGGTGCATTTTTTCCGAGCTGAACCCTCCTGTCTTACAATATGAAGCAGTTTAGTAAGTGTTAAGAACTGCAGTTCCTCAAGTGTCCACTTGAGGCTGGCTCCAAAAACACCAGAAACCACATACACACCCATTGAAAGAACCGATCTTTAAAATAAACATGCTTACAGTCTGGTTTAAAAAGCAGTTTATGTCTGAATAGATAATTTCTCTATCAGCACACACTGTATGGGGGGAATTTATTATAACTATATTTATTATAACTAAATTATATTTGAAGATTTTAAACGTACAAGTTTTGCCCAAATACGTGCGTGGCTGACTTGATTGACAGGCGGGAATACTGTAGCTGTTAGCGAGGAGGCTAAAGGCCCGCCTCTTTACCTCACACTAGCACGAGAGAGGTTAGGTTGAGTCATCATTTCCAATATGGCCCCCGCCGATGATCAGCTTCAGGAACAAACAGGTGTCACTCTTCACAGCAATGAAAAATCACGATACTAGCTCTTCTGGACTGAAGGTGGTAAAGGCTAATCAAATCCCAACACACCAGTCCCCCCCGCGGTGAGCCTGAGGGTCCCTGAGGGTTTGAGACTGAAGCCTGATAATCCAGCTCCAGACTGACTCTGTCCTCCTTGTCTGTTCTTCTTCTTTTTTTAACTCTGAGGTTTTTCTGTGGTTTGATTGATTCTTCCTGCTCTCATGTGACAGCAATGATTCATTCATGACTCATCAGTTTTTAAGCTTAGCTGACCTCCTCCTGTCAGTCAGGCCTGAACACCCGTCAAGGAGACGTCAGACGGCCCGGCTTCAGACCACAGATGGAGGATTTAATTATTAATCACTGTCATTATTGACTGCAGTTTGAACACAGGAAGTTTGAAGCAGACTGTGGGCGTTTAGTGATAACTTGCACAGTTGTGATGATTTAATGGATACTGACTTCAAATAAAACCTCTTTATGATTCACACAAATAGACATGAAGCCTGACTTTGAGCAGCTGGTGGTAGTCCGTTTTTTTAAGGTGCTGGTTAATATTAAAGAGGCTGTTTGTTTGTATGTTGCTGGTTTTGTTTTATGATAAGGAAACGGAGGATGCCCATATTTGGAGTGTGCATTCATGGGCATTCTGTAAAAATCTAAAAAGCTGATTAATAGAATTGAATTCAAAATGTAGGAGTTTTTCTTCCTTAATGTTTGTCACATTATTGTCACCTCTATGCAGGATGTTTCACTTAATATTTAAGGCTTTAAAACATTTAACGTATAATTTAATTTTTAACGTCCCATCATATTAGCCCAGCTAGCCTAACAATGCTGCAGGTGTGGGGCATCTACGTACATGCTACATACCTGCCCGTATACACACAGGAAGTGATGTATAAATCAAGCAGAAACCGTCAATGCTGAAAAATAAAGCCAATACAGTAGTGCAAAAAACTGCACTTACTCAAGTGACCAC
This sequence comes from Notolabrus celidotus, assembly GCF_009762535.1. NCBI lineage: Eukaryota > Metazoa > Chordata > Actinopteri > Labriformes > Labridae > Notolabrus > Notolabrus celidotus. The sequence goes on from NC_048290.1 coordinate 17,645,073, forward strand.
TAGAGGCTGTCTACAGAAGCCCATTTACAGATCTTGTGGCAAATTAGCTCAGTCGCTAATCTGCCATCAGAGGTAGTAACAGAGTCGTAACGGGGTAAACATCGGCAGTGTGTAGCCTGAGAGTTGTTAAAAACTGCAGTTCCTAGAGTGTCCACTAGATGCAGGTTCTAGAAACACCAGAAACCACATACACACCCATTCAAAGAAGGGGATTTGTATAAATAAACATGTTTACAGCCTGGTTCAAAAACTAGGTTTACGTCTGTGTGTGTGTGAATCTGCACCAACTCTAAACTCAGCTTCCTGTCTTTACGTCCAGTTCACGGAGGAGAAACTGGGTCAGGCGGAGAAGACGGAGCTGGATGCTCATTTGGAGAACCTGATCAGTCGGGGGGACAGCACCAAGAACTGGACCGAGAAGATCCTGAGGCAAACAGAAATCTTGCTGCAGCCCAACCCAAGTAAGACGAGGAAGAAACACTTGACTGACAAAACTTAAAGTCTTCGTAACTTCACTGTATGGAGTCCTGGAAGAAACAACCGAGAGCTAAACTTTATTTCACGAAAACTACGATTAAAACCTTAAAAACGTTTTTAGAAGAAGACAAAAGATGAAGTTTGTCACCTCTGGGACTCCATAGAAATTATTTACAACATTTTCAAACAAAAGGAAACAAAATCATTTAAAAATGTACTGAAGATATATCTTGCTAACGAAAGCTAACGATATTGAGTGTCAGGGCTCATTTTCGTTAGCGTGCAAGGTTTTGCATCACACCTGTAGATTTCCCTGAAGTAGTCCCACATCCGTCTTTCATATGTTTGATATAATGATAGTTCATATTTCTGTAGCTCTCTCTAACTGTTGCTTTGTGTATTTCTTTAACCCTTCATGCTCCAGTCGACCACACAGGTGAGTGCTTTGTTAGAACACTGTGTGACCTTTGACCCTGACTCTCCTCAGCTGATCACACGGACTCTCATTGAGGCTGTGTTTGATTATATACAGTAAACTCAGTGTTATGAAGCTGTTTATATGTTTGAACTAAACAAGAGAGCGAGAGGACAGACAGACGGACAGACGGACAGACGGACAGACGGACAGACGGACAGACGGAAGGACAGACAGACAGACAGACAGACAGACAGACAGACAGGCGGCTCTGAGGATACAAATAGGTGTTGAATTACTAATGAGCGTCACGCAGGACGACACCTGAAGCGCTCATCTGATTGGCTGCAGACTTCCTGTTTATGGTGTAGTATCAGATAAAAGCAGATGTGATGGTGTTTTAATGAGCGTTCAGTTGTCTGAAAGGTGCTTTTAGTCCCTGTGATGATGAAATTAGAGCTCTAAGATGTGACGGCGTGACAGGGGGATTGAGAGAATGAAGTCAAAATATTTTACCTAAAATTTGGGATTTTTGGACGAAGAAGTCAGAAGATTTTGAGGATAAGGTCTTAATATTTCAAGTAAAATTTGCAGTGTTAAGAAATACATATCTTGTGGTGTTATGAGTAAAAATGTTAATGGTAGTTTCAGTTAATGTTATTTTAAAGTAGAGAATCAGAAATGAAGAATGTGGAGCTTTTTGTGAAGTGATGTTTAAATAAAGGTTATACAAAAAGCCTCTGATGTTGACGTTTCAACCTGCCGTCTCTCTCACCTGTCTCTCTCTCACCCGTCTCTCTCTCACCTCTCTCTCTCTCTCTCTCTCCCGTCTCTCTCCCCTTCCTCCAGGTGCTCGAATAGAAGAGTTCATCTACGATAAGCTGGATAAGAAGCTCCCCTCCAGGACGACCAATGCAGAGCTGCTGGGTCAGTTCATGCTGGACGCCGCCTCCGAGTTCGGACCTGAGACGCCGTATGGTCAGTGGATATCATTGTGGATACGACTTTCTCAGATACACATCTCACCACATGAAGTCTACTGCAGGACCTCTCAGATATCATGTTTTAACTTTGCTCCCCACTCCTTTGTTTTCATGCTCTGACTCTGAGTCTTTAGGATTTAAAAATGATGGAGCCATGTTCAACTAAAGTAACTAAAGTAAGTCGGTATGACACGTTTCCCAGAGGATAGTCACAAAGTGCTTTGAAAAACAACAACAATGATCGAATGAGGGAAAAAATAGAATACATAATGATAACTAACATGATAATAAAATCCAACATGAGATCACATCCGATCTTTAAACGCCAGCTGCTTTTTAAAAGGAACCTCTCATCGTAAGACATGTTGATCTTGTTTGAGTCATTTTTATATTTTAGATATATGCCGCACAAAAAACCCCACAAAATATTTCTTCATTCTCAGCCCAATGTTGTTTCTTTGCACACCACTGCTCCGCTCTGCCTGCCACGTTCATCTCCTTTAAACTTTCCCTGCAGAGCATCGTCAGTTGAGTCTTTTACAGGAACAAGAGCACAGTGTCAGTGAAGAGGAGGAAGCCGAATCCATCTGTTTTTTCATGCTCTGTCTCTTAATGCAGACACAGCATCATCTGTTCTTTCTCTACTGTAAGCACATCCTGATATAATGTTGGGTCAAATATAACTGTGTTAATCAAATAACGTCAACGCGTTTGACTTTGCAGGGTTCCTTTAAAGCTTCTGTAGAAACAGAGCAGTGTGTCCACACAGGTTGGTTTTTGTTAAGACAAATATTACAGTAACGTCTTCAGATGAGGTACAATCACTCATGCGGATGCTCTGATTGGATTCAGCTGGTCAAAGGTCAAAGGTTGCAGTAACTGTGACCTCACACACATCCTCCTGAAGTGTCTGGGAACAGCCTGAAGGAGGTTTTATTACCTCGTCAATGTTTATGTTCTATTCAAGCGGCAACATCCGGTCTCAAACGATGAAGCCCATGCGAAAGTGCTATAAACTGCAATACATTGAAAATCCGCTTGAGGCTGGCTGCAGAAACACCGGAAACCACATACAAATGAATGGGAAAAAGACGATCTTTGCAGCATTAATAAACATGTTTACAGCCTGGTTCAAGAAACGGCTAGGCCCTATGAAGCTAATCTCTCTAATGGCATACAATGTAGGGGGGTGAATTTTTTTCTAGCGCGATGGTTCAGAAGATATTAAGATTACCAGTTTTGCCCAAATAAGGACATGACTGACGTGACTCCCGGTCGGGAACACATAGCTATTGGCTAGGAGGCTAACACTACGTCACACTCTGCCTGGTTGAGTTCCGCATTTCCAATATGGCTGCTGCCGTCGATTTGCTTCCATATTTTATACAGTCTATGGTTCTAATCCATCAAAGAAGATCACAGAGAGAACAAACGAGCACATCCTGAATCAACCTCTTCACGCTGCAGGTTTCACTCAGTGCTTGTGTGTGTGTGTGTGTGTGTGTGTGTGTGTGTGTGTGTGTGTGTGTGTGTGTGTGTGTGTGTGTGTGTGTGTGTGTGTGTGTGTGTGTGTGTGTGTGTGTGTGTGTGTGTGTGTGTGTGTGTGTAGGCAGCACTCTGATCACGGTGGGGGAATACCAGAAGAGGCTGGGAGGAGCCGAGCGAGAGTTCCTCCACACGTCAGCGACCACATTCCTGACTCCTCTACGAAACTTCCTGGAGGGAGACTGGAGGACCATCTCAGTGAGTCTGACTAGTCCTCCGTGCTCCTCTTCAGTCTCTGGTGTTGTGACGTGTTGGTTCTCTTCGTTGTGTGAGCAGATTATAAACCCAATATTCCTGAGTTTCGATCCTCGATCAGTTCTTTTGTTCTCTGCAGAAAGAGAGGCGACTTCTGGAAAACCGACGTCTGGATCTCGACATCTGCAAAGCTCGACTGAAAAAGGCAAAGCAGGCGGAGGCAAAGGCAGCGGTGAGACGAGATCTATCCTTCCTTCTTTCTTTCTTTTCTTCTTCTTCTCTCTCTTATATAACGTTCAGATCACAACGACCATGACACACACAAAAACAATATGTGCAGACTTGATGGACTGAAAAATGTCTCCCCTGATATGAAACAATCAGGTGGTGGTAGTGCTACAATATCTACATCAATACTCTTTAATAACACCCTGCTTTGGTAAAATAATGCATGTTCTGGCCACTTGGTGGCAGCATTGCAGCAGTGTTCACAGCACTGATGTGTCCTCATGTATGACGTTGCTGTCAGTGTGTCACCTTCTAAAAAATGCAGCTGAAACAAAAGAGTCATCAGCGGTGACCTCCGTCAGGAAGAGGACTGTTTTAGTTTCACTGTGTAAAACAGAAGCATGCAGTGACCCAACATGAAGCTTTAAGATTCTGTGGAAACATCAAACAACAGTTTGCTGCAGCTTTAACTGCAGACGTGTGAAAGATGTTCAGATTCATATTCAGAGGCACACAGTGAGAAGCTGCAGTTTCCAGAGTCCAGTTTCTGCTCCGATTTAAGACTCTATAATATGGAGGGATAACTACTACTTTCCTCTCTCCACTTTCTTCTCTCTCTCTCTCTCTCTCTCTCTCTCTCTCTCTCTCTCTCTCTCTCTCTCTCTCTCTCTCTCTCTCTCTCTCTCTCTCTCTCTCTCTCTCTCTCTCTCTATCCCTCTATCCCTCTCTCCAACACGGTCTCAGCAGATGTGTGTCTGGTCCTGCTGGAGGTTTCTGCCTGTTAAAGGAAGTTTGTCCTTGCCACTGTAACTTACTAAATGCTGCAAAGTGCTCTGCTCATGGTGGATTAAGATGAGATCAGACTGAGTCCTGTCTGTAAGATGGGACTGGATCTTATCCTGTCTTGATGGTGGATCTTTGTTCATAGAGTACAGTCTAGACCTGCTCTGTTTCGAAAGAGTCTGAGGAAAACATTTGTTGGGATTTGGTGCTTTATAAATAAAGATGGATTGAGAGAGGGATAGAGGGAGATGAAGAGAGAGAGAGATGATAGTGGTGAGACGGATAGTAGTAGTTGTAGCAGCTGGAGTCTGGCACGTCCACACCAGCAGAGATCCAGAGGAACCTACGAGACAAAAGAGCTTAGGGACTCCAGAAAGGTCTATGGTTAGTAACTTTAATGGGACAGGAAGAGTTAAAGTAACAGACAGGCAGACAGAAGATAGAGAGGGAAGGACGGGATCCCAGTGTCGCAGTTGCCCCAACAGTCTAAGCCTAAGTCACTGCATGGGCGCACTTCCAAAACCATTGTCATTGAACACAGGTCATCACTGCATCCACAAAGTCAGGTTCAAACCGAACCATGCAAAGAGGAAACCATATACAAACATGATCCAGAAACACAGAGACTTCTCTGGACCTGAGCCCATTTAAGATGGACTGAGGGGAAGTGGAAAACTGTCCTGTGGTCTGATGAAACAAAATCTGATATTCTTTTTGGAAATCATGGACGCTGTGTCCTCTGCTCTAAAGAAGAGAGGGACCACCCGGCTTGTTATCAGCTCACAGTTCAAAGCCAGTGTCCCTGATGGTATAGGGATCATAAGAGTCCATGGCATGGGTAGCTTCCACATCTGTGAAGGCTCCATTAATGCTGAACAATATATACAGGTTTAGGAGCAACATATACTGCGATCCAGACAATGACGTCTTCAGGAAGACCTTACATATTTCAGCAAAACCACATTCTGCACGCATTACAACAGCAACGTGCTGATACGACAAAGGAGACCCTGAACTGTTGAGCAGCTGAAATCCTCTATCAGGCAAGAATGGGACAACAGTTTGAAACGTGTTGCTGGCATCTAGAATGAGCATAGACTTTCCATAAACAACATGTTTCAGTTTCTATATTAGAGATGTTGTCTTTGCTCTGTTTTCAGTTAGACACAGGCTTTAAATGATGAATGATTCTGTTATTATGAACATTAACACAGCGTCTCTGCTTCTTTTAGATGTGGGGGTGTAATGAAAATCCAAAGTCAGGTTTCAATGATTGTATTGGGGGATACCTTGGCCTGCTGGTGTTTCTACTAGTCACACAAACATTCAGTCTCATCCTCTTCAAACAGGAACACTCATGCTAGCTGTTATTTCACTTGAAGTACTGTACGCTCTAGGATCTATTTTTAGCACGTCAGGAGAGGGGATTCCGTTGGAAAGCCTCACAACATTACACACTTATGACTCACACTTATTGCGCCATCACCGGTGAGCTTATCATCCAAACAAACACTTTAGGATTTACATCATCAGTCTGAAGTTACACAGAACCAAACATCCCTCAGGCAGGTCTCCACCCGCCTGCAGGATGACGAGTCACTTTGAAATCTATGATGAGCTGACCTTCTCCTCCGTAGATTATATCAGTCTCAATTGTTTTCACTCTCGGTTGCAACACCTACTGCTCTGACGAAAAGGTCAGGGTTCCGCTCTTCTTCTCTGGAAACTCTTGTTTCTACTCGTCCAGATGCGTCCTTTCTGCTCTGTTACGGAGCCGGCAGACTAGCAACCAGGGAGGAGCACTTCAGCACGTTAGTCACAGAGCTCACTAAAATAAGCAACACGACATGACTCTGCAGAACTTTCCTTCTGTTCAAATGCCACGTCCCCAAACGGCAGTAAATGAAGTGACTCACACGACCACATTCTGCACGTTACAACAGCATGACTCTGTAGTGGAAGAGTCCAGGTGATAAAACGACCCGCCTGCAGTCCTGACTCATCACCTCATTGAAATTAAAACACGCTGCTTCTGAGTCGTATTTGTTTCTGCAGCTGGCTAACCTTCTATTCTTCTGTTCAGTGATTGTCTCTGCATGATTGTGACACTCTCCTCCTCTCTGCTCTCGTTTGTAGGCTGCACCTGATTTTCAGGAGACACGGCCTCGAAATTATGTTCTGTCTGCAAGTGCATCAGCGGTAAGAAGCACGAACACGAACACAAACACAAAAACAACCACAAACACAAACAGAAGCACTGCCATGAACACGAACATGAGCAAGAACACGAACACGAGAATGAACAAGAACACAAACACAAACAGAGGCATTAGAGCATGAACACGAACGTGAGCAAAACATGAACACAAGAATGAACAAGAGCGCAAACATAAACACGAACATGAACATGAGAATGAACAAGAGCAAGAGCAAGAACACGAACACATACACAAACACAAACACAAACAGAAGCATTAGAGCATGAACACGAACGTGAGCAAAACATGAACACAAGAATGAACAAGAGCGCAAACATAAACACGAACATGAACACGAGAATGAACAAGAGCAAGAGCAAGAACACGAACACATACACAAACACACACACAAACACAAACACAAACAGAAGCATTAGAGCATGAACACGAAAATGAACAAGAACACGAACACAAGAATGAACAAGAGCGCAAAAAATCTATAAATAGTATGTTTTAACTTGTACTGTCATTTTCTTGTAACTTTTTTTTATGACATGTGTTGCTGACCTCTTGGCCAGGTCACCCTTGTGAAAGAGATCCTGATCTCAATGGGTTTTATTTGGTTAAATAAAGGTTTAATACATTTTTTTATAAAAAAACAAACATGAACATGAGCACGAACACAAGAATGAACAAGTGCATGAACGCGAACACAAACTCGAACATGAGAATGAGCTAGACGCGAACACAAACTTGAGCTAGACATGAACACGAACACGAACACGAACATGAACATGAACATGAACATGAATACAAACACGAACATGAAAACGCTCGTCAGGCTGCAGTAACAGCTGAGCTGCATGATGATGATGATGTCTGCAGCATAAATGGGAGCCTGATGACCCCCAAAAATAAATCTAACACAGACTAAAACAAAGACGCAAGGCACTCTCGCTCTAATGAAAAGCCCTCAGTGAAATAATAGTCCTCAAACCGAATTTACTCTCTGCTGATCCCTTCAATAATCCACCACATGGCCCCGAGTGTCCCCCTGACCCAGACGGCAAGAGGCAGCCATCCTTCTTCATGCTAACTCTCACCTCCCGTCATACCCAGGCACAGTAAGGGAAGGGAAAGAGAAACAAAGAGAGAGGAGTTCTTAGAGAAGTGTTAGAAAGAGGACAGGGGAGGATGGAGCTCAGGTTTAGGCTGTACACTCTACCTCCCCCTCCTCCACTTTAGCAAGGGAAGAGAGAACAAGGGATGGAGGGTTTGCAGGGGCTGCAGAGTGTGAGGTTTACTGAGTGTGTGTCTGTGATTGAAACAGCTGCAGAGCGGCTGGGAGAGCTGGGATCTGGCGGCTGAACCGAGCGAATCCGAACAGAGCAAGGTTGTAAAAATCTGACATGAGCAATAAAGTAGAGTTAGAGACGTGACGTATCTCATGGTGGTTGAAAGTAGAACATATTTAGTCTCTGGTGATGTAGAGTTTGTGATAGATAGTTTTCACCCTCCTCTAGGTTAGTTTTTCTGTCCCTCTGATTTCTGTTTTTCCAGGCGGTGGCAGCAAAGAGGTTCCCTTGGTCTGACTCTTTTTAACACAGGAATTCAAAGCTGGATGATTTAACATCTCTAACGAATCCTTTCAAAAAACTTTTTTACATGTTCTCCATCCTTGTAAATGAAGTTTGCATGAACATATGTTTCCTTGGATGTTTTTAGACTCAAATGTTTCCTAAGTGTTCTCATGAGGAACAAACAAACACACACAAAAAGAAATCAGTTTTCTTGTGATTTTCAAGTTTTTAAAAGCATTCAGTCCTAATATTTATGTTCAGTGTTTACAGTCGAAATCCAGTACCCTCTGTCAAACGCAGGAGGGTGCAATGGAGCAGCCGGTCATGAGTCTACTGTACTACATCTGCATAGAGTGGAGTAAAGGTCAACTTCAGTTCAGGCCTTCAGCCAAAAGCAGCAGCTGGCAGACACGAACCCGTCACTCTGCTGTTTATGGATCACAATGACACTAAAGAATGTTTTAACGTCAGTCACCGCAAAATAAATCACAGGTTTCCCATCAAGCAGCTGTTTTCACTTCTTTTTTTTATGATTCATAGTTTTTATTGTCATTTTCACAGTGAACAAGCATAAACAAGCAGTGGCATCCTGAATGGCAAGGACCACCTATAATTAATTTAAACACAATACAATTACATACACACATAAAAAATAAATAATCATAGCAATAACCAATACATACACAAAAAATACATACAAACAGATGCACAGACAGCTTAAAAATTGACAGCGCTTCTTGTTGGGTTCTACCACAGTATTCCCACAATTGTTTACATCATTATTGTAGTCCTGCTGTTTTCACTTTCAATTGTTATGTCATGTTTGGTGATGAAGTGATGAAATGCTATTCATGAAGCTGGATCTCCCTCTGACGCTGTTTCTTATTAAATTCACACGATCCAGCAGGAAACCAAACCCAAAGCAGCTCCTCGGTGGGCGAGCTCCAGGGTGGATGAGATTCTGAGATGCTGAAGGCTCTGGATGTTGTCGGGCTGACAGGCCTCTTCAATGTGGAGTGGAGGTCTGGGACAGTGCCTGGGGAGTGGCAGACCAGGGTGGTGGTTTCCACTTTTAAAAAGGGGGACCAGGGAGTGAGTATCAGACCACCCAGCTTCCTGGGAAAAGTCTACTCCAGGGTTCTGGAAAGGAGGTTTCGGCTTATGGTCGCACCTCGAATCAGGAGGAACAATTAAGATTTTGTGGACCAGCTCTTTACTCTTGCAAGGCCTCTGGAGGGGGCATGGGAGTTTTTCATCCAGTCTGCATGTGTTTTGTGGACTTGGAGAAGGCCTAAGACCGTGTCCCTTGGGGGTACTGTGGGAAAATGGGGTTCCGGGGCTGCTTCTGTGAGCTATCTGGTCTCTGCACGACCAAAGTGAGAGCTGTGTCTGCTTACTCAACACAAATCCGACACCTTCACAGTGAACGTTGCCCTACACCAGGGTTGCCTCTTGTCCCTGATCCTGTTTGTGATCTTCATGGACAGGATCTCAAGGCACAGCCGGGGGGGGAGTAGGGTCTCCAGTTGTAGGGCCTCAGAATTTCATCTCTGGTTCTGGCAGACGATGTGGTTTTGTTGGCTTCTTCACGCCGGGACCTCAAGCAGGCATTTGGTCAGTTTGCAGCTGTGGATGAGAGTCAGCACCTCCAAGTCTGAGGTCTTGGGTCTCTGCTTGAAAGCGGTGGATTGGTCTCTCTGGGTGGGGAGTGAGTCTTTGCCCCAAGTGAGGGAGTTTAAGTATCTCGGGGTCTTGTTCACGAGTGAGGGTAGAATGGATCGTGAGATCGATCGGCGGATTGTGGGCGTTGTGGTGAAGAGGGAGCTGAGCTGGAAGGCAAGGCTCTCTGTTCACCAGCTGAAGTGGGTCTGGGCTTGGCCTTAGAGAGAGGGTCAGGAGCTTGGACACTAGGAGGAAGCTTAGAGTAGAAACGCTGTTTCTTTGCATTGAAAGGAGTCATCTGAGGGGGTTATGGCCATTGATAAGGATGCCTCCTTGGCTCTGTTGCGTGGTCACGTGGTCTCGTCCACAGACTGCTGCTCCAGATGTGGGAGTGATGACTTGTGGTCAAAAATATAAAAAGAAGTCTTGTAGATTAAGAATAATGTCTTTATCAAAAAGACAAACTTTGCTTTGCTGTACGTGGCTTTAGTGTAAAAAGATTGGAAATGGGAAAAACGTTCTTACAACGAAAAATAGACGTTAGTCGAATAGAAGTTACTTTGGTTGCGGTAAAAATGATCAACGCTGAGTTTGGTTTCACAGCGGAAAAAGGTTTCTAGAAATTTAGAATAGCCACGAGGGACAAATAAATTAATAAAAGGAATCTAACTAAGAGAAATCTTAGTAGAGGACTAAAATTAAGGGAGGCCTGGCCGAGGCACAGCCCAAAAGGAGAGACGCCAGCAAGTCTGGGTCCAGAGAGAAGCAAGGAGTAAGCAGAAGAACAAGAGAGAGAGGGGGTCTCACGTCTGGACTTGTATAGGCCTTCACAGGGCGTTGCCTAAAAGATAAGTGAAAGTAAGCACAATTCTTCATAATCAAACAATTCAAGGTAATCTATGACACAGGGAAAATACATCGTACCTTAAACGTCAAAGATGAGTTCTCATTAATGATTATCGTAATCTTAGGATGTAGATTTCATAACGTTAAACAAGTTAAACATAATTAACAGAACTTATACACAGGGATTTCACAATACACATCTACCACGTCTTCTCCTCTAGATGGCGGTGTTTACCAAATGGAAGAAAACCCAATTAAAACATGTTTCCTAACTTCCTAACTCACACATTATACATCGTAGAACTCTGGGAATTTCAATATTCTTATCAAAGTATCAAAAGGGAAGTTTTTATCTTAGCTTCAGAATGATAAAATCATGAGTTAATATACATTTTAGAAATGTCTAAAACTTGTTTCTTAGAGTGTGAGCTGCAGGAAAAGGTATTTACGACTTGATTTAGATATACAGATGAGAAGGTCTGTGTGTGTGTGGGTCTCTTGAGTATGCATCTGTGTCTGGGCGCATCTTTGTTAAGAGCAGTTTAAAACACATAACAAAGCAAACCAACATTTGTTAAATATTAATTGTATTACATTTTTATCGTCCTTTCTCTTGGCGATGTCCATAAGTCCTTTGCTGATGAAGAAAGCATTTAATTGCACACATCTAGAAGAAGTTACACACAGGGAGAAGGGGATCTGGACAGGAAGACAGCTCTTCCTGTGTCATCATTTATGGTTCGATGGAATGTTAAAAGAGTTAAGATAGGTCTGTTTTTGGGGATGACCTGGTCACCTCAAAGGAAGGAGTTTTAATCCTTCATTTTGATAAAAGTTTTTCCTGGTATTTTGAAAAACTCACAGTGCTGTCATCGCTACACTTGGCATGTAGACGTTTGGTTCCCAATCTTAGAACAAGTCTTTGCTTCACACAAAGCCAGTGTTTCTGATTTATTTAGGTTTTAAAATATTGAAATGCTTAAATCAAGGATGCATGAAGCCGAGGTGACTTTATGAAGTGATGAAGGTTGAAGAGTTTAAAACCTCTCTTGCCTCTGAGTGTGCTCTGCACGTAGACAAAGACATCTGTGGCCTCTGACCTATTAACAGGGTAAAGATTTAATTGTTTTCATAGAAGTTCCTCAAACACTTGTGTGTAGACCAGGTTTCTCTGGGAAATCTGACACAAGATTCGTCACACATTTACCTCAATCTTTGACGAATGGTTGTGTCTCATTGCGTTAGAGTCACGGACGGAAAATAACTGAAAGACCAGAGCTGGATCAACCCACAACCGTGTCCTTTCAGGCACAGTGCTTTCACAATCCGAGGAGAGAGTTTAATAACCCTTAACCTTCTTAGGTAACACAGTTTTATATGAAAAACAAAATACGCTGAAATCCTGTCTTTGCATAAACCAGATGTCATTCACAGCTTAAAAATCACTTTGAGGACTGTCAAAATAGTAAGTTTCGTCCTCCTTTCATCCCAAAATATAACAAACAGAACTATGTTTTCTAGTTTCGATGATATAACCGGAATTAAGCTGTTTGAAATCTGGCTGTGATTCTGTTGTAGATGTGCCTTTAGGGCCTCAATCAATCAATCTTTTTTTATATTGCGCCAAATCCCAACAACTGTTCCTCTTTGTACTCTTTCCAAATAGAGAAGGTCTAGACTGTACTCTATGTTCTATTATTAACAAAGACCCAACATCAAGACAGGATAAGATCCAGTCCCATCTTACAGACAGGACTCAGCCTGGTCTCATCTTAATCCACCATGAGCAGAGCACTTTGCAGCATTTAGCAAGTTAAGGCTGATTTATACTTCTGCGTTGAATCAACGGCGTACCCTACGCCGGGGTCCACGTAGCTCCCGTACCTACGCCGAGGCCTACGCACGTAGCTGACGTGCGCCTCCTCCAAAATGTACTCCCCGTAGAGCCGACGCGGACCGCAAGCTCTGTGATTGGTCCGCTCGGCGGCTTTGTCATTCCCGCATTTACAGCACTTCCGGGATCCCGGACATCGGCCACACATCGGCCGTGTATTTCATCTCCTCCTCTCTATTCTTCATGTAATCATGTCTGTGTGATAAACAGCAACATGTATCAGCTGTAGATTAACATAACACGCTCTGAATCTCTGTGGTAAAGTTAACAGAGATCGTAGCGGGACCGGAAGCAGGCGGCCGGCTATCAGAGAGACCGCACTGCCCTCCACGTTTCGGCGGAGAATAGCATGTCTGCGTCAGCCCCTGCTGCGTAGGGGAGACGCAGAAGTATAAATCAGCCTTTACAGTGGCAAAGACAAACTTCCTTTAACAGGCAGAAACCTCCAGCAGGACCAGACTCATATTAGACACACATCTGCTGAGACCATGTTGGAGAGAGGGATAGAGGGAGATGAAGAAAGAGAGAGATGAAAGTGTTGAGACAGATAGTAGTAGTTGTAGCAGCTGGAGTCTGGCACGTCCACAGCTGCAGAGATCCAGAGGAACCTACCAGACAAGGGAGCTCAGGGACTCCAGAAAGGTCTATGGTTAGGAACTTTAATGGAACAGGAAGAGTTAAAGTAAGAAACAGGCAGAGAGAGGAGAGAGAGGGAAAGACAGGATCCCAGTGTGTCACTCTAAGCCTATAGCAGCATAACTAAGAGCTGGTCCAAGCCTGAGCCAGCTCTCACTATAAGCTATATAAGCTTATAAGCTTTATCAAAAAGGAAAGTTTGAAGCCTTCTCTTAAAAGTAGAGAGGGTATCTGTCTCCTGGACCCTGACTGGTAGATGATTCCTAATGAGAGGGGCCTGATAACTGAAGGCTCTACCTCCCATGCTACTTTTAGAGACTTTTGGAACGATGAGCAGGCCTGTATGTTGGGAGCGTAGTGTTCTAGAGGGGTAATAAGACACTATGAGCTCTAATTTTAAACTGTGCTTTATTTGTATTTTACTTTTATCATTACTCATCTTTCTTATTAAATATAAATTATATTTCTTTTCTGTTTTAAACACCCAAAGCAATGTATAAATGTTTTTTCTTTAGAGCTGAATTTTGAAATAAGACAATTTAAACAAGTCTTTTTTTTGGTGCCAGATGTCGTGTCTAAAAACAGGGCGAGATCAGGGGAGGCTGAAAACCAAGAATGGAGACATCATTTGTGGTTTTATAGTTTTATAGTTTATAGTCTTATGTTTTATGTTGTTACATTATCAGAGTCTAACTGTTTTATGATGACTGCTTTCTCTTCTCACCCTCCACCTCTCAGCTTCTGAGCGAGGAAGCCGACAAAGTAAGTACCTTCAATTCTTGAAAATGTGTGTGTTCTATGAAGGTAAATAGTTTGACTGCAGCTCTTTCAAATACTTCCTTCCTGTGCATAATCTTCCGACAGGCAGAGCATGAACTACGCATCGCGCAGACGGAGTTCGACCGACAGGCTGAGGTCACCAGACTGCTGCTGGAGGGAATCAGCAGCACTCATGTGAGAGTGACACACAAGTACCGGAGAACCGTTAGTCAGAGGCCGCAGAACAACCTGTCCTCAAAACTAAAACAGACACCAGTCTAGACAGCTGTTTGGTTGGCACAGTTCTGATTCAGAAGCAGTGTTTCATGGACTCAGACATGATGTCACAAACCTTGAATTTCTAACCTCTGAAACTTTAGAAGGTCGTGACCCAGAGCTACAACTGAAGCTAGGATAAGCTAATCCTGGCCCTAGATTGGATTATTTGAGCAAACAGACACACAACAAACTGTTAATCTGTTCTAGTCTTTATCGGGGCGCTGATGGCCTAGCGTTCTAGTCCTCTGCTCGAGTCCTCGTTGCAGAGGTCGCTGGTTCGACTCCCGGCCGATCGACCATTTACTGCATGTCTTCCCCTACTCTCTACGCCCAACATTTCCTGTCTCTCTTCAGCTATCCTATCAATAAAGGCAAAAAAATATATATTAAAAAAAACAACTGTTCTAGTCTTTATGCTAAGCTAAGCATATCCGCTGCTGGCTGCAACCTCGGCTACATAGAGCCATAGCTTTCTTTGTCCAATGCTCTCAGTCTTTATGCTAAGCTAAGCTAATTGTTGGTGGTAGCCTTATATTTAACAGACAGAGCTTGGCTAACTGTTTACGCCTGTTCACAGGCTCACTGCTAAGCTAACTAATCTAAAATAAGCGGGTGTAAACTGTAGAATTTATATAGCAACGGATATAGCCAGAATATAGCTATGCTAGCTGTTTCTTAATGTACTTAGCCTTAATATTAAGCTAAAATAGGTAAGATAACGAACTGTAAACTGAGTATTTTTAGCAGACTAGCTGTTAAAGCTGCTGTTGGTAGTCACGGAGTAAACATCTTTTCAGAGAGAGGGACTTCGAATGTCAACACTATCCCTCCCAACCAGATTTCCTCTTAGCCCCCCAACACAGATCGGCATGTGCAGTCATGATAGTGCCGGACTCATAACCAATCGGAGAACGTAGTTGGGGCCGCCCCAAAACCAATCAGGGTTGGGTTAGGGTTAGGATTGTAAGAGGATTGGAGATTAGCTCTGATTGGTCCATGATAACGGGAACGAGGGGAATAATATCATTGCTTGATACAAAGGCATTGGAAAACGCAGAGATTTCGGAATAGTCTCACATTACTCCACTTACCGATTAGTACCAATGGGCATTATGACCTTTTCCAAACCCAGCAGAAAAAAAGTAACTTTTTTTTTACACCATTCCTACCAACAGCAGCTTTAACTGACTGAAGGTTAGCTGTTTTCCAATATCTGAAGTCTCTGTGCTAAGCTACGCGGCTGCTGACACAAGCTTTAGCTTTAGCCAGACAAAGCTAAGCTAGCTCTTCACCCATCGTTCTTGCCTTAATACAAAGCTAAGCTAACCAGCAGCAGAATGTCTAACAGATGTACCCAGGCTAGTTGTAACCTCTGGTTGTAGTCTTAATACTAAGTTTAGCAAAGCAGCTGTAAAATGTGGTCTTAAATTTAACAGACAGACATGCTAGCTGTGTACCCTATTTCAGGTCTTTATGTTAAGCTAGCTTCCTTTTAAAGACAAAGCCAGGCGGGTTGTCTCCTCATCATGAAACTATGCTAAGCTAACTGTCTTCAGGCTCATACTGCACTCACACTGTTTATCTCTTCTCCTCTCCCCTCAGCTCAACCACCTGCGTTGTTTGCATGACTTCGCGGAGGCTCAGGCCACTTACTACGCCCAGTCTCACCACTACATGCAGGACCTTCAGAGGGAGCTCAACAGGTGAGGGTTCACGGATCCCTCCTGGACACCTGCGTTGCAGATGGAGATGAGATCAGGATTTTGTTTTGGTTGTTCAATCCTTCACGTCGCTGGGAAATGTTAAGTTATGTATGAGAGTTGTTCTTGACTATTAAAGTACTGGACACAGACACATGAACTTATGAACCAACCTAATGTTGTTATGCATCTATTTAACATTTTGTATTACACAAAAACATTCAATTTTCTTCCCTAACTGTGAAGGTGGGCTGGACTACCCATTCCTTCAGCTGAGTGAGAGGTTTATTCTGCCCCCTGCTGGGGATTATCTGTCCTGACTTCAGCTGGGACACCATGGCGTGCAGATATTGATTTAAAATGCCCAATAACTGAAGCAGCTGTAGTGGAGTTTAATTTAGCGAACTCAAAGTATCTTGAGAAGTAGTCCACCGTGACCAAATACTGACTGTTGCTCCAGTCAAACAGATCTGTACAAAAGGCCGTCACATCGGAGCTGGACGTCTGTTGCATACAGAGCCAGAGTGTGACCGTCTGCTCCTCGCGCGCTCCACGGTCTTACGCGGGCACGCGCTGGATACCTGACGTGGGAGCGCACAGCAGAGGAAAAAAGGAGTGCAGCGATCGTGAATGTGAATGGTTGTGTGGACACAGACTGATTGACTGCTCGGTTGACAGACAAAGTTGCGTGCGTCTATGGAAAAGTAAGTTGTGTTTATTTGTGCTGTTAGTGCATTGGTCTGTTTAGATGTATAGTATAAGTAAGAATAGTGAAGTTAATTGTTAGTTATTTGGTTAGCTTGATGCACGTGGCTCAAGTGAAAGTCTGAATGTTATCCATAAAGTTTAACAAGTAGATATAGATAATATAGATATTGTGCATTTATGAAAGATATTATTATACATATTGTAAAGTTGAATATCAATACCTGCTATTATTTGTTATCTGAAGTGTGTTATTTTGCTCTTTACAGAACCACGCTTAAGTGAGTCCCATGTTCTGAACTGTTGCAATTCCAAATAAATCCTTGAAAGACAGAAGTTTCAGCATCCGTGTTTTAACAGACACCCCTGGAGCGAAGTGTATTGAAGTAATTCGGACCCTATACAGTCCTACAAAATCCTACATAACATTTTGGTCCTTCGAGCCGGATTCAAGCTTTACTCCAGGATAAGGATGGATGCATATGGAGCTGGTGCCCGTCCGAAGAGGGATAGACATCCACCAAGGTATTTGGATGACTACGAGGTAGATTATCCTATCCCTACACCACCAGCCGTACGTCATCCGAGAACTGTGCAGTACGAACATGGGCTAGAAGAGGATGATTATTCATCAACGGAGGGAGCCGCCAAGATGACCTCTCTCACTCATCAGACCACCCCATACTCACGTCGAGGTATGGGAGAGCAGCATGAGCAGTATAGCTCTTTCCGTGTTCACCAGGAATTGGATAAGATAAGGGAGGAGAACACACGCCTTCAGAACTCGCAGCTAGCCATCCATAGGGACTTTCAGCAGCTTCACTCTCTTAAAGATGAGCTGAAGACGCTTGTGGAGTCAGTACGCAGCCTCCAGGAGGCCAAGGAAGCGAGGCAAACTTCAGCTAGTCATACCTCGGGGAAGAAAGTGCCCGGCGAGTGGCCAGGCTACCTTCCTCCACCTGTACACACCATGTCCTCACCAGAAGAGGAAGACTATGATGAGGAGGACGAGTGGTCTGAACCACCACCACCCTGGCCTGAGCCAGAAGAGCAGAAACCAAAACTCAATGTCATCAACCCATTGGATAAGGTGATACAGGAGCTCCAGAACATCAGGCTCCATACCCCGTCTACTACTGCAGCACAGGGCAGAACAGCAACCAAGAGTGTCCTGTCTTCATCTCTGGCAGATCCACTCCACAGACAACCCGGGTTTGCAGAACCTTATCTACCTCCTCCGTGGACCAGCTCCACACCTCTTCAATGCCATCCAGGCCCACCGACCCAAACGCCTACTATGTACTGGACCCCTCCTCAGCCACCAGCCTACAGAAGAGGTTCATCTGTACGGGTACCTGGGCAAAGAGAAGCACTCACAGTTCCCTCCGTAAGAGAACTCTATCCAGCAGAATCGACCTATAGGGGGCGAAGACCCACTCTGCCAGACTTCAGTCAGCGAGACCCGAGTCAGTTTGCTAGACTGAAAATCGCACTAGAAAACCTGCTACCAGCTGATGCAACAGAGCTCTTCAAATACCAAATCCTAACAGATCACCTCAGGCTTGAAGAGGCTCGCTTAGTTGCTGATTCGTACCTCAAATCCCCTACTGCGTATTCAGATACAATGGCAGCCCTTAATGAGAAATTTGGGCAGCCACACCAGGTTGCACTCCAGAAGATAGCCAGTGTCATGGATTCACCTGATGTCCGCCGTGGTGACACTGCTGCCTTTGAGAGGTTCGCCCTACAGGTTCAGTCATTAGTGGGAATGCTGAAGACCCTAGGTGCAGAAGGTGAGAGTGAGCTGAGATGCGGATCTCATGTAGCACGCCTGCCCAGTAAGCTACCTCTGGAGATGAGGTCAGACTTTAGGCACTGTATGTTTCGCAGTTCTAATGCTACATTTACACTCCAAGACTTGACACAGTGGCTCCGGTATGAGACCTGGTGTCAAGGCTTCAATAGTCAGACACCTAGCAAGGGCCAGAGGGACATTAAGGTACAGAAATTAGACGGACGTCAGGGACGACGTACAACATCAGTACTCCTTGGAGCTAAGGAAGCCTTCGATAAAGGAGCCCCATCCCCTGCCACATCAGAGAAGAGGAATCCCAAATCGCAGGCCTACTGCCCGTACTGTGACACTGACACACATTACCTCAACCGGTGCTCAGCCATCCAGCAGCTCACTAAGGACCAAGTCTGTTAGTGGATCCGGTCCAACAATAAATGTTGGCGTTGCGGGAGGTCACACCAGGCAGCACAGTGTACTCTCAAGAAGCTCTGCGGCCTCTGCCAGGGCAAACACTTACAAGTGCTTCATGAGGTCAACAGCCGAGCATCAAAGGAGGAGCCATCGGGACAGAGTAGTGCATCCAACACTGCCGCTGAGGTACTCTACCTGGACCGACCAACTGACACTAAACTGACGCGAACTCTGGACACCTACGCCATACTAGATGACGGGTCCGAGCGCACAATGCTTCTTTCCGCTGCTGCAGAGAAACTCGGGTTAAAGGGCACAGCAGAAGATCTTGCCCTAAGGACCATCAGAAAGGATGTCTAAACCCTTCACGGAGCATCTGTATCATTCCGAGTCTCTCCAGCTTCACAACCCAAGAAGAGTTACCACATCAAGCAAGCCTTCACATCAGCCCGCCTGGGGTTGGCTGATCATTCCTATCCAGTCATCAGTCTCCAGAAGAGGTACAAGCACCTTGTTGGTCTACCGTTACCGCAGTTTGAGAATGCCAGCCCGCTTGTCCTCATCGGTGCTGACCACCCACATCTTATCAACCCCATCGAGCCTGTTAAGCTGGGACCTCTGGGTGGACCAGTCGCCATCCGGACCAGACTTGGGTGGACACTACAGGGCCTGGCACAAATGGTGGAACAATAACTACGTCCGCAGCAGTGCCTTCTGACATCCACCATTCCTTCTAGCACAGAGCTGTTTCGAAACGTTGAACGGCTTTGGCAGCTAGACGCACTGCCAGACAGAGAGGGTAAAGTGGTGACCCGGTCCAAACAAGACCAAGAGGCAGTGCGCTTGCTTGATGAGAAAACAACACGTGTGGAGGTACAAGGAGTATTCCGCTATGCTACACCACTCCTCCGTAGGAAAGACATACCCTGCTTCCAGGCTACTAAAGAAGCTGTAATGCCAAGCCTTCGGAGTACAGAGAGGCGGTTAGCAAAGGACCCTGAGAAGGCTAAGGCGTACAACACAGAGATCGAGAAGCTAGTTCAAGCAGGCTCTGTACTCAAGTTACAGCCTAGCGAGCTCAGCCAAGATGGAGAATCGTGGTACATCCTGCATCACATGGTGAACCATAACGGGAAGAACCGTGTGGTGTTCAACTGCTCCTACCAATACAAGGGCCTGAACCTGAATGAGTACCTCCTGCCTGGACCGACTCTAAGTGCATCCCTCATCGGCGTGTTGCTTCGTTTCAGAGAGCATCCTGTTGTGATTAGTTCTGATATTAAAGGGATGTTTCATCAGGTCCGCCTCCTTCCTGGAGACAAGCCTCTGATGCGCTTTGTGTGGCGGGACATGAGGAGAGAAGATCCCCCTGACGTCTTTGAATGGCAGGTGCTCCCATTCGGCACCACCTGCAGCCCGTGCTGTGCTGTCTATGCCTTGCAGAAGCACGTTGTGGACCATAGCGAGCCAGGAGACAATGTTCGTTTCTCAGTGGAGAAATGTTTCTATGTAGACAACTGCCTCCAGAGCTTGCCAACACCAGTGGAGGCCTAACAGTTGGTTGACAGGCTACAAACCCTTCTAGCCTCTGGTGGATTCGAGCTGCGCCAGTGGGCCAGTAATGTTCCCAACATTGTTGAGCATCTCCCGAAGGAGGCCAAGTCGGACAGCCTAGAGCTCTGGCTCACGCAGGAGAAAGCAGATGCTCCAGAATCGACACTTGGGCTCAGCTGGCACTTCCAGTCAGACACTCTAGGGTACAAACATCGGCCTGTGGAGTATGGAGTGCCAACCATGAGGAATGTGTATAAGCTATTGGCAAGTCAGTATGACCCCCTAGGCTTCATCTTGCCATACACGACAAGAGTGAAGATCTTAGTCCAGCACCTCTGGGACAAAACCAGGGAATGGGACGACCCTCTCCTCCCACAGGAACTTCTGGACGCATGGAACGAATGGGCAGAAGAACTGCAGGTTTTACCATCGATCCGCCTGCCAAGGTGCTACACACCACACGAAGTGGTACCTGCTATTATTTGTTATCTGAAGTGTCTTATTTTGCTCTTTACAGAACCACGCTTAAGTGAGTCCCATGTTCTGAACTGTTGCAATTCCAAATAAATCCTTGAAAGACAGAAGTTTCAGCATCCGTGTTTTAACAGACACCCCTGGAGCGAAGTGTATTGAAGTAATTCGGACTCTATACAGTCCTACAAAATCCTACATAACAAGATCTGCACCTACTATTTCCCAAGGTCTGTTTGGAAATTCAGTTGGAGTTTCTCTGTGGTTTGTCTTTCTTTTCTTACTGACAGTTTGGGAGAATCAGTGGTTCTTTTAGGTTGTGTTTTCATTGTTGCCTTGTTTGGCCTGGCTCTTGGAAACTTGTATCATAAAACAAAAACATTGATGAGAATTTGGCCATAATTATGTAATAAATTCACTGGAACTCCAGAACTCCAACAGCTTACACAGATCGGCTTTTATCTAATTTACCAGACACATGCTAACATCCTAAAACAATTAAAATAGTCTAAACATGAAAGTTACCTGGCATCGTTTACAGCAAGTTTCTTTCTCTGGATGCTAAATTAAACATTTACACTCATTGATATATGCAGGACCAATGATGTCAACACAAGAGTTAATGTTCCATGAGAAATTGTCAGAGATTTGAGTCAACATCCGGTCGAGGCTGTAGGTTTGTTTTTACTGGGTGTTGTCTTTGGATGGTGTGTGTATAATCCATCGCCCTCTGCTTCAGACGGAGGTCTTAAACCTAGAGAAGTGCTGCTATAATACAACTCAAATTAAGGTGAATATATCTCAAATGAAGAAGTTGACATGAAATGTAGTAGTGCAAAAATCTTTTTTTGAGTGAAAAAATACTAATTGTTAGCATTCCTGTCTTATTCTGAGACACTAAGCTTTGAAATACTGTTATAATATTGCTTAAAATAAGTTTTCCCTGCTAATTTTAAGTTTTCTAAATATTACGTATTTTTTTAAGAAATCTTACCAAGCAAATTTTCACTTGTTCTATTGGCAGATTTTTTTTGCTTATTGCAAGGTGAAAGCACCTTGAAATAATTTTTTTTTTTTCTTGCTTTTGGAGGGGCATTTTTCCAGTGCACGACTTCAGACTGGACTTGGACCCCAGATTTAGGACTCTCTCTCACAGCGTCTCTCACATATAAACCACATTTTTCATCCAAATAAGATGGTGATCCTGATCCACATTCCTCTGCAATAATTAAGGTCAGATCTAAACTCCCTGTTTTAAAAGTGTTGTGCAGCTGAGTCCTGCACTGTTGGTTTTGGATCATCGTGTAAGAGCAACGTGCACGCATGGATTGTGTTGTGTTGTGATAACTGAATGTAGAGTGAAGCATTGTATACATGTCACATGCTGCTGCTGAAAGAGGAGAGATGGAGGTGCCAGGTGGATTCAGTCTGATGTTTGTTTGGAAATGAGACGGATTAGTCATTACCTAAACAAACCAGGAACGCCTCAATCAATTGTGTTCTAACATCATGGAAAATATTTTCCCTGTGTAATGTGGAATATTGGATTATAAAGAGCAACTTCTTTCAAGTTTACTTAGAACCGGTTATATTGTTTTTCATTACAGCATCTGCTTTTCCTAACGTCACGTCACCAACGGGAGGGGCCACAAACGAAGCTATAAAAGCTAAAATAATTATTATATTCTAGTGATTATAAACTTATTTAAACATACTGATTAATAATATATATAATTTTTACCAAGTAATGGTTAAAGGTACAGTGTGGAGTATTTATAGGTGAGGTGTGTAGCATTTAAAGGTACAGTGTGTAGTATTTACAGGTAGAGTGTGTAGTATTTAAAGGTGCACTGTGTAATTATTTAAAGGTACAGTGTGTAGTATTTAAAGGTGCAGTGTGTAGTATTTAAAGGTGCAGTGTGAAGTATTTAAAGGTGCAGTGTGTAGTATTTAAAGGTGCAGTGTGTAGTATTTACAGGTGCAGTGTGTAGTATTTAAAGGTGCAGTGTGTAATTATTTAAAGGTACAGTGTGTAGTATTTAAAGGTACACTGTGTAATTATTTAAAGGTACAGTGTGTATTATTTAAAGGTGCAGTGTGAAGTATTTAAAGGTACAGTGTGTAGTATGTAAAGGTGCAGTGTGTAATTATTTAAAGGTGCAGTGTGTAGTATGTAAAGGTGCAGTGTGAAGTATTTAAAGGTACAGTGTGTAGTATGTAAAGGTGCAGTGTGTAATTATTTAAAGGTACAGTGTGTAGTATTTAAAGGTACACTGTGTAGTATGTAAAGGTACACTGTGTAATTATTTAAAGGTACAGTGTGTAGTATGTAAAGGTGCAGTGTGAAGTATTTAAAGGTACAGTGTGTAGTATGTAAAGGTGCAGTGTGTAATCATTTAAAGGTGCAGTGTGTAGTATTTAAAGGTGCAGTGTGAAGTATTTAAAGGTGCAGTGTGTAGTATTTAAAGGTACAGTGTGTAGTATTTAAAGGTGCAGTGTGAAATATTTAAAGGTACAGTGTGTAGTATTTAAAGGTGAGGTTTGTAGCATTTAAAGGTACAGTGTGAAGTATTTAAAGGTACAGTGTGTAGCATTTAAAGGAGCAGTGTGTAGCATTTAAAGGAGCTGTGTGTAGTATATAAAGGTGCATTGTGTAGTACATAAAGGTGCAGTGTGTAGAATTTAAAGGTACAGTGTGTCGTATTTAAAAGTACAGTGTGTAGTATTTGAAGGTGCAGGGTGTAGTATTTAAAGGTACAGTGTGTAGTATTTAAAGGTGCAGTGTGTAGCATTTAAAGGAGCTGTGTGTAGTATATAAAGGTGCATTGTGCAGTCGGA